>NC_064851.1:150308761-150601261 GCF_024139225.1 Suncus etruscus | reverse complement strand
GTAACCCCTAAGTACTGCTGCAGGGTGTGACCCAAAAACCAAAAAAAAAAATTCAAAAATTATATTAATTAATATATGCTTCAACAACTAGTGGCTCAAAGAAGTAATTGCATAGGAAATTAGAAAATAATAGATGAGTGAAAATAAAAACAAGATATACTCAAACTTTGGGAGATAGTGAAAACAGCATTCAGGGGGAAGTTTATAGCTTCAAATGTTTGTCAATAAAGTAACTTTACAACTCAAGGAACTAGAAAAATGACAATCTAAGTTAGCAAAATGAATGAAATAAGTATCGAAATAGAGATAAATGAAACAGTGAAGAGAAAAACCAGAGAAAAATCTGTAAAGCCAAAAGTTTTTATTGCTCTTCAAAAGATCAATAAGTTGGCAAATCTTTAGGTAGGAGTAAGAAAAAAGGAGAAAACTTATTGACTCTAAATGAATTCATAAAAGACTATGAGATTATGAAAATATATAAAAAGATTATATGCCTCTGACTTGAATAAAGTTGATAAAATAAACCAATTCTTATAAACACACAATCTATTATAACAAAAGTCCATGCAGAAATAAAAAATTTAAGACTGCCATTTTCTTTTTATTTTTTTATTTTTTTTATTTTTAGAAGACTGCCATTTTCACAGCAGAAAAAAAAAAAAAGCCAACTCTTCCACTAAGCTTCAAAAGAAAATAATAGCTACTGAAACTTTACAGGTAATCTCAGTTGATATCTCCGTGGCATGGCATTCTCAGAAAGGAATAGGGGACAGATTTTCCTTTCTGCATAAACTATAGCACTGAATGCCAGCCCCTAAACCCCCTCAGACAGAAATGGCACAACTTTGTGACTTAACCTTATTTATCAAATTTCCAAGCCACTTAATTTGTTTCTGATCTATTTATAGTGGCTGTGTGACACGTCAATACCTTATAGTAGTGTCAGCCTAGTAGTAACACAGGAAATTGGATGAGAAAGTTTACAAAGTAATCTACCATGCTCAGTGAGCCTAAACAGTAACACAAAAGGCTCCTAGCACTAACCACAGCCCAGTAAATCCAGACACTGATTTTAGTAACACCATGGAGAACAGTAACTATAATTTCAAATTGACTTGAGTAGATCTAAATTTTGCTATGTTTTGATAATTCCATTTGCCTTTGTGTTGTAACAAGCAATATGAAGTAAATTTGTGCCTGCATGGAGACAGATATGATGGTATGTGGGAGATTGGGGACACTGGTGAAGTGAGGTCATCCTGGTGGTGTTTGAACTATCTATATTATGAACAATTTGGTGTTAAAATAAAAATTAGTGGGGGCCGAAGTGGTGGCGCAAGTGGCAGGGCGTCCACCTTGCATGAGCTAACCTAGGACGAACTGCGGTTTGATCCCCTGGAGTCCCATAAGGTTCCCCAAGCCAGGAGCGATTTCTGAGTGCATAGCCAGGAGTAACCCCTGAGCGTCACCAGGTGTGGCCCCAAAACAAAACAAAAATAAAATAGTTTGGGGCCAGAGAGATAGCATGGAGGTAAGGCGTTTGCCTTTCATGCAGGAGGTCATCGGTTCGAATCCCGGCGCCCCATATGGTCCCCTGTGCCTGCCAGGAGCAATTTCTGAGCCTGGAGCCAGAAATAACCCCTGAGCACTGCCGGGTGTGACCCAAAAACCACACAAAAAAAAAAGTTTAAAAAATAACTAGAAAATCTGAATGAATTTAAGGTTTCCTTAGTGAATTATACCAAACTTTTGAAGAACTTATGGTAAATCTCAAAATTTCCCAAAGTTAAAAGACTCCTTCCTAATTTATTCTATATGGCTAGCATATCCTAATACCAAAGCCAGTCAAAGACATGAAAAAACTACAACCCAATATTTCCTATGAACACTTATGAGGATATAAACATTCTCAACAAAATATTAGCAATCAAAATCCAGCAGCAAATCAGCAATATCATGTGGTATAACTAATCAAAATTTATCTCTGAAATGCAGGATGTTTCAACATAAAAATTAATAAACAGGGCCCGGAGAGATAGCACAGCGGCGTTTGCCTTGCAAGCAGCCGATTCAGGACCTAAGGTGGTTGGTTCGAATCCCGGTGTCCCATATGGTCCCCCGTGCCTGCCAGGAGCTATTTCTGAGCAGACAGCCAGGAGTAACCCCTGAGCACTGCCGGGTGTGGCCCAAAAACCAAAAAAAAAAAATAAAAAAATAAACATATGAACAAAATGAAGGGACTAAACCAGGGTTTTCAAACTCGTGGCCAGCCGTCCGTACAACATTTTGTAGCTCTGCCCTAGAGGAATCTTTTTTTTGTTTTGTTTTGTTTTGTTTTTAGTTGTTTGGGTCACAACCCCCTATGTTCAAGGCTTACTACTGACTTTGCACTCAAGGATCACCCCAACTTTGCCTCCTGCAGCCCCCAGGTAAATTGAGTTTGAGACCCCTGGACTAAACCCTTAACATGCAGAAAAAGTATTTGACAAAATGTGTCACTACCCCATTAAAAAAAACTTCACAAAATAAGGTAACGAATTTATAGAATAAAATTCATCTATGACAAATCCAATGCAAACACCATATTTAATAGTGAAAGACTAAAAGCTTTTTCTCTAAGAGTGGTAACAAGCTAAGCTGTCCACTTTCACTGCTTCTATTTACTACTGGAAATTTTAGCCCAAACAATTAAGCAAGGAAAAGAAGTAAAACATCTAAATTGGGAAGTAAAAAAATGTTCTGGTCCGTTTTCATTTCTATGTATATGTGCCTGAGTTGTTTCTCACTCCAAGCAATTTTCCAGAAAATAGCTTGATGTCCTATAAATTCAACTCAGTTCTGAAACCACAGTAGTTTAAGGTCTACAAACAGATTAAGGAAATCCTATAAAACTATTCCCATTCATACTATTTCTTTTTTCATTTTTTTTTTTTTTTTTTTTGGTTTTTGGGCCACACCCGGCGGTGCTCAGGGGCTACTCCTGGCTGTCTGCTCAGAAATAGCTCCTGGCAGGCACGGGGACCATATGGGACACCGGGATTCAAACCAACCACCTTTGGTCCTGGATCAGCTGCTTGCAAGGCAAACGCCGCTGAGCTATCTCTCCGGACCCTTTTTTTTCATTTCTTCTTGCTTTTTCCTTCTACTTTTGTTTCCTTCCTCTTCCTCCTCCTCCTTTCTTTGGGGTGATTTTTTGGGGTAATTACTTCTGGCAGGCTCAGGAGACCATATGGGATGCCCAGAACCAAATCTGGTTTGGTTGTCTTGAAGGCAAGTGCCCTACCTAATGTGGGTCTAACCCTTATATCCTCAGGTTCTGATACTAATCTAAAATCCTGATAATCTGGGCTTGGAGGTTCCAACAGCTCCAGAATGATTCAGAGAAACATTTTACTTAGTAGTTTAATAGATTATTACAAGAGTATAATGCACAAGGTCAGATGGAACAGATGAATGGGTAAGGTATGTAGGAAGAGGATTTAGTTTCTACAACCTTTTCAAAGTACCCTTTTCACTATTGAAATTTTTTTTACCATTACCTAGTAACAAGCAATATAGAATAAATTATTTCGTGTTTGTCAAGAGGGCAGATTTGGGGATAGGTAGAAAATTGGGACAGTGGTGAGCGTGGTGGGGTTGTTGTTGGTACACAGAATGCCAAAACAACTGTATTATAAGCAATGTTGTAAACCAGTGTTAAAGTACTAAAATTAAAACAATTAGTTTTAGAGTTGGAGAAACAGGGATTAAGGCACTTATGTTCTATGCAGGTATCCTTGGTTCAAATATCCAGTACCACATATGGCTGATCCACTGACAGTGCATTCTTGAGTAAGAAGTCAGGTACAGCCCAGAAACAAAAATTAGACTTATCATGTTAGTCCCAAGTAATTTAAAAAACATTCTATGTGGGACTGGAGTGATAGCACAGTGGTAGGCGTTTGCCTTGCACAGCTGACCCAGTACTGACCCAGGTTCAATCCTTAGTATCCCATATGCCATATGCCAGGAGCAATTTCTGAGCTCAGAGCCAGGAGTAACTCCTGAGTGCTGCCAGATGTGGCCCCCTCACCCCCCCAAAAATAAATAAAAAATAAACAATAAACCATTCTATGTAAAGTTGGTATGGTAAATGCTTAAGTTTCCTTAAAAATATTCTTGTTGGGCTGGAGCGATTGCACAGCAGTAGGGTGTTTGCCTTGCACGCAGCTGATCCAGAATGGACGGTGATTCAAATCCTGGCATCCCATATAGTCCCCCCAAGCCAGGAGCGATTTATGAATGCATAGACAGGAGTAACCCCTGAGCATCACTGGGTGCGGCCCAATAACCAAAACAAAAAAAATTTTTTTGTCAAATGATGCATATGAGAATGGCACAAAGGCAATATTGTCTACTGGGGTCTGGGCACAGAATAAATATAGCAGAGATATAGTTTTTTTTTTTTTTTTTTTGGGCCACACCCGACATTGCTCAGGGGTTACTCCTGGCTGTCTGCTCAGAAACAGCTCCTGGCAGGCACGGGGGACCATATGGGACACCGGGATTCGAACCAGCCACCTTTGGTTCTGGATCGGCTGCTTGCAAGGCAAACGCCGCTGTGCTATCTCTCCGGGCCCGAGATATAGTTTTAAGGTTAGATCTAATATATTATTGCTGTCACTGGGAAAACCAATAGGTAGTCTTATCATAGAGCTTCCATCATGCAAAGCATGTGCTCTAGCTTTGTACCTTTTTACTGCTGCCTTTAGCCTTTATTTAAATGACACATCCAAGTGAATTTTCCTTTCAAAAGGTGATAAACAAATAACTCTGTGCTTCATGTACTTTATTTTAGTTTCTGAGCCACAACCAGCGGTGATCAGGGCTTACTCCTGGCTCTGCACTGAGGGATCACTCCTATTGGGAAGTGGAGACCATATTGAGTGCCAGGGATCAAACCACAGTTCAAGGTAAAAGGGCAAAAGCCCTACCTACTATACTATTGCTCTGCTACTTTAATCAAAAAAATTTTTTTTGTTAGAACTCTGGGCCTTAGTAGTGATCCTCAACTTCTCTATGCAGCCTGGCATGTACAGGTGAGGGAAGATTAAAAAAAAAAAACAAAACCCTAACAAATTTGTGGGATATAAGAAAAACAAGAGATAGTATGGAAATAATACCCATAGACAAGAGAGATAAGGGTCAGGAGGTCCAGCCTAGGGTAGTAAGCTTGCCACAAGGAGTGTTGAGTGCATGGTAGAGTAGAAGAAAAGATTAGTTTCTGTAAGGAATGATGACAATTCACCCACTGTCAAACATGTCCTTTCTTCAGGAATCACTTATGCCCTTCATCCACAAAGTCAATTTCTTCCATTTCCCTTGAGAAAGCAAAGAACTTAAGAAGGAAAGCTGCTACTAAGGTTACAATATGTGACATAATGCTGCTTTGCTGATAGACTTTAAGCTAAAGATGGCCAGATGGCCAAGAGGCTGGCTTGGGAAACTGTCTGAGATCCACAGCAGACTGCATCTTAGTCGTACAGAGAACATATTTAATCAGGTTACCAACCAATAATAACTGGTCAGAAGATTCTTCAGCCAACAGAAATAAAACTTGATAATACTGTGTTGGTTTAGTGTGATTTTTGGTCAAACATGACAGTCCTAAATTTAATATCATTAATTCTAAAAAGTTAATAATATATACAATCCAGCTATATATCAGAGAAAAACAGACATTTCTTTAATCTCTTTATAATGTTATCTTGGTACATGAGTGCCCACCGAACCCTTGGCCACCCCCAGAATCAGGTTAGGGATACAATCATAGACAGTAATGCCTTTTAATAACCTACCTTTACCTCATTTTGCTGAGTTCAAAAAATACCACAAAGGGAAAAGGCCCACATAGCAAGTTTTCCCCATTTTCTCAGTTCACAGAAAAACAATGCAATAGCCCCCTCTGCTGATCGAAATGAAGGAAAATTGAAGGAGACATGTTAAGTCAGGAATCCTGCCTTAAGCGCACTCAATTGCCTTTTCTAAGCAATTGCTGAGAAAAGTCTATAATCCATAGCATTAAGTGATAGGAAAGGCTTACACATCTTCCATTCTTGATCATTCATTTTTGGACTAAATTAGTTGTACTGCTCCTGAAGCAACCAGAGGGGAAATGGTTTTATATCGTATTAAGTGTTGAGAGCCTTCCTCCAAGTCAATCACATAATCTCTGAAAATGAGAAAAAAAAATCAGTATACAGAGATTAGCTGGTGTCATATTAGGATGATTACTTCCCATGGTTAAAAAATATGATACTTCCCACTGTCAAGACACATATAACTCACCTCTGCTCATCTGTTTCTGGTTCTACTAGTATGTTTTCTTGACGCTTTTTCACTTTCAGAAATACATATGAATCTAGATCTGGTTTGGGAACTTAAAGAAAAAGAAAAGAAAATAAGAAACAAAATATAAGATAAAAGATGTTGGGATTTTTTATACTGAGCACTGAGGAATTTTAATGTAAAACATTTTTTTTTTGTTTTTGTTTTTGGGCCACACCCGGCGGTGCTCAGGGGTTACTCCTGGCTGTCTGCTCAGAAATAGTTCCTGGCAGGCACGGGGGACCATATAGGACACCGGGATTCCAACCAACCACCTTTGGTCCTGGATCGCGGCCCCGTAAAACATTTTTAATGTGGGTACAGGAAGTCAGATTTGGAGAGATCTGGCTCCTTTTAGAAACAGATTACAACTCACAACTCACCATGCTTTCTCATAGAAACCTATTACACACACACACACACACACACACACACACACACACACACGAGTATGTAAAATGTGAAGAGAGTATAATGCATGTCTTGCATGAGGCCAAACATGGTTTGAACCCCAGCAACAACACAGACCTTTAATCATTGTTGAACACAGTCCTAGAAGTTCCCAGTTCTACTAGGTGTAATTTTGGAGATCCCTCAAGTAGCACCTCAAGTAGCCTCAGAACCTAAGAACCTCTTGAAAATTACATAAAGGGGCCGGAGTGGTGGCACAAGCAGTAGGACGTCTGCCTAGCAAGTGCTAACCTAGGACAGACTGCGGTTAGATCCTTTAGCGTCCCATATGGTCCCCAAAGCCAGGAGCAATTTCTTTTTTTTTTGGCAGCACTCAGGGGTTACTCCTGGCTCTATGCTCAGAAACCACTCCTGGCAGGCTTGGGGGACCATATGGGATGCCAGATTTGAACCACTGTCCTCCTGCATGCAAGGCAAATGCCCTATCTCTATGCTATCTCTCCGGCCCTAATTACATCTTATTTGTTTTCTTTTGGCCACACCCGGTGACACTCAGAGGTCACTCCTGGCTATGCACTCAGAAATCACTCCTGGCTTGGGGGACCAGATGGGATGCCAGGGGATCGAACCACAGTCCGTCCTAGGCTAGCATGCACAAGTCAAGCTGCCTTACCTCTAGCGCCACTGCTCCCACCCCTAAGAGTGATTTCTGAGCGCAGAACCAAGAGCGTCACCGGGTGTGGCCCCCAAAACAAACAAAAACAACAATACAAAAACCCCAAAACCATAAAATATACAGGCAAGTTTGTGGAGGAGACAAGCAGGTTTAATACTCAAATTCTTTAGGTGAGATAGTTAACAATATCATATGAAGACGGCTCACATTAGTGGCACTTTCACCTACTGCAGGGAGAAAAAAGCTGATGAGAGCTTTAAAGGCAAGGACAGGACTTAAGAGAGATAAAAAAAAAATGAATCTGGGAGCTAATGGCAGAAAGAATGCACAAATTGAGTTAGAAAATACTTTGGAGGCTGGAAAGACAGTATAGCAGTAGGACGTGGTGTCCACATGGTTGTCTCTGAAATGATCTTTGAACAAAAAACCAGAACAAAAAATAAGCCCTGAGTACAGCTGGATTGGCTCCCCCCCGTCAAAAAAAAGACAGACATAAAATATATGTATTTTAATACATATTAAAAAATTCTATTGTCGTTAGACTAAATAAAGAATAATGGAAAGACTGGGTCATATGAGGCCAGCAATGAGACCAAAGATACAGGTTTTAATTTGTTTGTTTGTTTTTTGGGTCACACCCGGCAGTGCTCAGGGGTTACTCCTGGCTCTACACTCAGAAATCGCTCCTGGCAGGCTCAGGGGACCATATGGGATGCTGGGATTCGAACCACTGTCCTTCTGCATGCAAGGCAAACGTCTTACCTCCATGCTATCTCTCTGGCCCCACAGGTTTTAATTTTTAAGTGGGTCTTCATCTGATTTCAGCTTCAAAAGCTGTTTCTAGCTTTTAGCTTCTACCAACAGCAACATTTCAAGAAAGTGTCCTAAACTGTGCTCCTCCAGAACTCTTTCTTTGCTAAAGCAGCTCCATTAGTACACAGAGTACTATAAGCCACAGGTATCAAATAGACAGTTCTAGTTCAACTTCAGGTTTCATATTGTTAGGATTCCAAAGCTCTGTGGAGTCCCCTGGGCTTCTACAGGATTCTGAGTTGACCAAAGATTCCACCTTCTTATGGTCAGGTGGCTGAAGTGGGCATGGACTGGGTTTTTGGTTTTCCTTGAGAAGATTCACCAAAATGATCAATTCAAAGTCCCACATATCTGGCGTGGGTTTGATCTACCTTCATGATTGTCTATCTCACACACTAATTTAACTTGGTTCTGCTTCAGTTAACCCCTATGCCTATATTCTCTCTTTAGCAGGAGGCCTCCAGAGCTTCGGGATTGCCACTTTAGGACCTCTAAAGATGTAATTAAGTTAAAATAAGGTGAGTGTGGGGCCCTAATCTAAATGGTATCACTACATGAAGTTATCAGTAGAATGTCCACATACAGGTTGAGGACAGATGTTTCAAAGAAAACCACCATTACTAGTAATTTAATTATGGACTTATGGTCTCTAGATCTGGGAGAATTATTATCTGTAGTTTAATTCACTATCTGGCTTCTCTGCAACACTTGAGGAATAAAAGTCTCTAATTATTCTGTTTTAGCTCTTCCATTTACAATGGTCTCAGCATATGTATGCTAGGTGGAAGGTGAATTCCTAGGTTTCAGTTGTACTTAATTTTATAGCCAAGGAATAGTAAATGCAGCTGTAAGCAAGCTGGTTTCTAGTTTACTAGAGAATTGTTTGATTTGGTAATTGTGTTTCATGAGATTTGTCAGATATAGCATGTCAGGAAAGACTGAGGCAAATAAACTTTCACACGTAAATCAGTGGTCTCAGATAGTGGATCTAAAATTAGGAATTCCTATCATAGTTCGCTCCTCCCTCCCTCTCTCCCTCTCCCTCTCCCTCTCCCTCCCCCTCCCCCCCCCTCTCTCTCTTCTTTGGTTTTTGGGTCAGACCCAGCAGCACTCAGGAGGTATTTGGCTAGAAGCTCAGAAATCGCTCCTGGCAGACTCAGGGGACCATATGGGACACTGGGATTCGAACCACTGACCTTCTGCATGAGAGGCAAACACCTCACCTCCATGCTATCTATCCGGCCCCAGCTCCTTCCTTCCTTCCTTCCTTCCTTCCTTCCTTCCTTCCTTCCTTCCTTCCTTCCTTCCTTCCTTCCTTCCTTCCTTCCTTCCTCCCTCCCTCCCTCCCTCCCTCCCTCCCTCCCTCCCTCCTTCCCTCCTTCCCTCCTTCCCTCCTTCCTTCCTTCCTTCCTTCCTTCCTTCCTTCCTTCCTTCCTTCCTTCCTTCCTTCCTTCCTTCCTTCCTTCCTCCCCTCCCTCCCTCCCTCCCTCCCTCCCCTTACCTCCATGCTATCTATCCGGCCCCAGCTCCTTCCTTCCTTCCTTCCTTCCTTCCTTCCTTCCTTCCTTCCTTCCTTCCTTCCTTCCTTCCTTCCTTCCTTCCTTCCTTCCTTCCTTCCTTCCTTCCTTCCTTCCTCCCTCCCTCCCTCCCTCCCTTCCTCCCTCCCTCCCCTTACCTCCATGCTATCTATCCGGCCCCAGCTCCTCCCTCCCTCCCTCCCTCCCTCCCTCCCTCCCTCCCTCCCTCCCTCCCCTCCCTCCTTCTTTCTTTCTTTCTTTCTTTCTTTCTTTCTTTCTTTCTTTCTTTCTTTCTTTCTTTCTTTCTTTCTTTCTTTCTTTCTTTCTTTCTTTCTTTCTTTCTTTCTTTCTTTTTGTTTTTTTGGGGCCACACCTGTTTGATGCTCGGGGGTTACTCCTGGTTAAGCGCTCAGAAATTGCCCCTGGCTTGGGGGGACCATGTGGGATGTCGGGGAATTGAACTGCGGTCCTTCCTTGCCTAGTGCTTCCTTACCTCTAGCGCCACCTCCTCACTGGCCCCAGATCCTTTTTTTCAGCTCAGTGTCTTTTTTTGTTAGTTTGTTTGTTTTTGTTTTTTTGGGTCACACCTGGCAGCGCTCAGGGGTTACTCCTGGCTCTATGCTCAGAAATCACTCTTGGCAGGCTTGGGGGACCATATGGGATGCTGGGATTTGAACCACCGTCCTTCTGCATGCAAGGCAAACGCCTTACCTCCATGCTATCTCTCCAGCCCCAGCTCAGTGGAATTTTAACAAGGCCCAGTGCCCTCACTTTATCCTCTCACACTCTCAGGCCTGGTTCTCCATCTTCTACTCCATGAGAATTTCTAGCAAAATAGTTAGAAGTTCTTACCACAGGCAAAAGGGAATAGATTCAAATTTAAATTCTCCTTGATAGCTAGATAGCTCTCGAATCTTCTGGAATCAGAGGAAGATTGCTATCCCCTTAAAAACAGAGGCGAGGGGCTGGAGCAGTGGCACAGTGGCAGGGCATTTGCCTCGCATGCGGCTGACCTAGGATGGACCACAGTTCGATCCCCTGGTGTCCCATATAGTCCCCCAAGCCAAGAGCGATTTTTGAGCCCATAGCCAGTAGTATCCTCTGGATATCACTGGGTGTGGCCCCAAAACAAAAAAACAAAAACAAACAAACATATTAGAGATGAGAGACCAGAGCAATAGTAAAGCAGGTAGGGTTTTTGCCTTGTACATGGGTGATCTGATTAAATCCCTGCATCCTGTATGGTCATCTGAGCCCAGCAGTAGGGATTCCTGAACTCAAAGTCAGGATTAAGCCCTAAACACAGCTGGGTATGGTCCCAAACAAGAAAGCAGAGATAGAGTTGGAGTATCCATTGTTTAGTTAGTGCTAAAATGGCACATCTTAGATACTTAGTAGGTAATGACTGAAGGAGTATAGAACTGAATACATGACTGAGTCTACCTGTGTAAGGACAGGTAAGAACTTAATCTAGGTGCTCACTTCGGCAGCACATATACTAAAATTGGAACAATACAGAGAAGATTAGCATGGCCCCTGCGCAAGGATGACATGCAAATTTGTGAAGCGTTCCATATTAAAAAAAAAAGAGCTTAATCTAGGGGCAAGGAGTTGAAGTTCATGTTTTATATGTGAGAATACTGGGATTGATTCAAATACTTTGGTCTCCTGAGAATCCTTGTTAGTGGACACACCCCATAAAATTATAGTCTAACCTAAAGAACACAAAAATAATTATAAAATGACTATCCTTGGCCATATTTTTTAGTTTTTAATTCAGAACCTTTCTTCCTTTTTTTTAATTCATTAGTCTTTTTGGGTCATATCCAGCAGCGCTCAGGAAAAACTCCTGGCAAGGTTGGAGGACCATATGGGATGTACAGGTTAGTCACATTTAAGGCAAGCACCCAAGAACCCTTCTTTTCCCCTTTATTTAATTTTGAAAAAAAAAAAAAAAAAAGACAAAAGAAGAAAGAAGCTGGGGTATAAACTATGGGCATGTGGGAAGTCTGAAAAAACAATGTTTTACTTACCTGATCTCAAGAGGTCTATCTTCTGTAAGTTAGGCGGCATATGCTTCAAGGCAACATTCTTCAAATAGTTCTCTGTGTTGGTCATATACCTAAAATACATAAATTCAGATTATTTTAACAACATGACTGGCAGGAATCACCAGGCTCTTAGAGGCATAGAAATGGCTCAAAGACAGGCTTCACAGATATAAGCACGATCCTCAGGCTCACAGCGCTGGGAAAGAAAGGTAGGTCCCATACTTATTGCTTACTTACTCTTTGGCAAAGGCAAACTCTTCAGGAGAAAGGCAAGAGGATCCCTGCTCCTGGTTTGTTTTTTCCTTTTCAAGGATATGAGGGAAAAACTTCTCTATCTGTGAGGATAAATAAAAATTATTACAAAACCAGCTGTGGGGCCGGAGAGATAGCATGGAGGTAGGTTGAATGCAGAAGGACGGTGATTTGAATCCCAGCATCCTATATGGTCTCCCGAGCCTACCAGGAGTGATTTCTGAGCATAGAGCCAGGAGTAACACCTGAGTGCTGCCAGGTCTGACCCAAAAAACCAAAACCAAACAAACAAACAAAAACAACCACCCCCCCCCCCCAAAAAAAAAACCTGGCTATTCAAGCAGTATACATATTATCTTTTCTAAAAGAGCTTTTAATATGGAAACTGACTATAGATGTGGCAAGTGTTTTTTGCTTTGTTTTTGTATGTGTGGGTGGGTGGTTTTAGTCACATGTGGTAGTGCTCAGGTTACAGGAGTAACTCTGCACTCAAGCTTGGAGGACCATAAGGGAAGGGGAGGGGGTCAGCCATGTGCAAGGCAAATGCCCTACCCACTGTACTCTCTCTGCAGCCCATGGCAAGTCTTTTATTTTTAACATTTTTTTTTTTTTTTTTGGTTTTTGGGCCACACCCGGTGACGCTCAGGGGTTACTCCTGGCTATGCGCTCAGAAGTCGCTCCTGGCTTGGGGGACCATATGGGACGCCGGGGGATCGAACCGCGGTCCGTCTCCTAGGCTAGCGCAGGTAAGGCAGGCACCTTACCTCCAGCGCCACCGCCCGGCCCCCAAGTCTTTTATTTTTAAATAGTAAGACAACCCCACACTCCAGATTTGAAAGCTTAAAAAGATCTCAAAGAACCATGAAGACAAGAGTTCTAAAAAATGGGCACAGTTTTGTGAAGGAAAAACTAAAAATATTGTTGTAAATATAATTTTTTATATACTGCATAGGAGATTCCATGAGATATATGTATATGAGAGCTAAATATACCTAGACAAAAGCTGAAAAAACATACAAAATATACATGCACACAGAGTAGAGACAACTGTAAGGATAAAATTCATTGTGAGCCAAACTTGGGAAAAAAATGGCAAGATCTGCCTGGGGAAAAAAAGCTGTCTTAAAATGGTCATGAATTAATCAGTTTTTGGAGTAAATGTAGTTTTTTTTCCCCCCCAAAGGTTCCTGCAAGTAGGAAACTAAGGTGAGGAAGAACCAAGTCAAGACAAAGGAGAAATCACTTTCAATTTTGCTTGGGGGCTATATCTTTTTTTTTGGTGGGGGCCACTCCCATTTGATGCTCAGGGGTTACTCCTGGCTAAGCAGGGGTTACTCCTGGCTAAGCGCTCAGAAATCGCCCCTGGCGTGGGAGGACCATAAGCTTGGGAGATGGTACCATAGTCCTTCCTTGGCTAGTGCTTGCAAGCCAGACACCTTACCTCTAGCGCCACCTCACTGGCCCCTAGGGGCTATATCTTAAGTGCACAAGGCTTACTCCTAGTTCTGGGCTCAAAGATAACTCTAGGTCAGGGGTGGCGAACAAGTTCGACACCAAGAGGCAAAATTTTAAACTGTGAGAGTCAGAGAGCCACACCACGCAGTGACCAGCCAAAACAAAAACTCACACAGAAACATATAATTTTAACAATAATCTATTAAACACATATTGCATTTTGCCATTTTGAGTGAGGATCAAAATTCTGCAGTGATGGTGAGGGTGTGCTGCGTCCTCCACACTAAGAACTAACCCAACATGTGACACACAGGTCCCCCCGCTCGCTGGCCCACACGTGCAGTTGTTTCTGAGGGAATGGAGACCGGATGACACAGCTTGGGGATCTCTCCTCAGAGGTCCCTCCTCAGAAGCAGCAGAACAAAATCCAAACTTGGCAAAGAGCCACAGTATACAAAACGATGATAAGAGGAAAAAGGCGCATTCATTTTGACTGGGATCTGATCGCCACCCCTGCTCTAAGTGGTACTTGGGGACCATATATGGTGCCGGGGATAGAACTGGACTGATGGCTGTGTCTAGACAAGTGCCTTAACCCTTGTACTATCTCCGTGGCCCCAGAATTGTACTCTTAACAATGACTTGTGGTGTGGTATTATTATAATAAATAATTAAAAAGATGATTTGTAGGCTAGAGAGATAGTAGAGCAGTTAAGGTGCTTTCCTTGCACATGGCCAATCTTGTTTTCAGAAAAGCTGATAATACCCTGATGTCAACTTGCAACACACAAACTATAAATCTAGGGCTAGGTGACATTCTTTGTTGAACAAAGAACACTGATTCAAAATGCAGATATTAATGTGTTGGGAATTTTCTAGTGGATTAATTACCATTGGCTGGGACTAAAGTGATAACACAGCAGGGAGGGCATTTGCCTTGCACGTGACTGACCTGGGTTCAATCCCTGGCACCCCATATGAACTCCAGAGCCTCCAGGAGTATTATCAAAGAACTACCGTATTTATTCGAATATAACACGCAAATTTTCCTACGGAAAAAAGAAAATCAAAGTTTGGGTGCGTGTTATAAATGAGGGCTGGGGTGGGGTGGCAGTGGCGGCTGACCCAATGAGGGCGCAGGCGAATTGTGAGTTTGCACTGTGCCTTTTCCAGGCTGCAGCGCGCACTATACGTGAGGACGAAGAAAAAAAAACCTCAAGAAATCTGGCCTAGGGGCCGGGCGGTGGCGCTGGAGGTAAGGTGCCTGCCTTGCCTGCGCTAGCCTAGGACGGACCGCGGTTCGATCTTCCGGCGTCCCATATGGTCCCCCAAGAAGCCAGGAGCAATTTCTGAGCGCATAGCCAGGAGTAACCCCTGAGCGTCACAGGGTGTGGCCCAAAAACCAAAAAAAAAAAAAAAAAAAAAAAAAAAAAAAGAAATCTGGCCTAGCTCTCGTGACATCCTGGGTTAAGACATCATGGGAAGACAGATCAAAAGAAATGATCATCAAGAGTTTTTTGAGGGGCCGGGCGGTGGCGCTGGAGGTAAGGTGTCTGCCTTACAAGCGCTAGCCAAGGAACGGACAGCGGTTCGATCCCCCGGCGTCCCATATGGTTCCCCCAAGCCAGGGGCGATTTCTGAGCACATAGCCAGGAGTAACCCCTGAGCGTCAAACGGGTGTGGCCCAAAAACCAAAAAAAAAAAAAAAAGTTTTTTGAGCTCCTTCTCCCTCCCTTTCTCCCTCTCCTTTCTCTTTCCCTCTCCTTCTTTCACTCTCCCTCCCTTTCTTCCTCTCCCTCTTTCTCATTCTTACTCCTTTCTCTCTCCCTTTCCCTCTCTTCTTCTCCCTCTCTCGTCCCCCTGTCTTTCTTTTCCCTTTCTCTCCCTCTCCTTCTCACTCCTTTCTCTTTCCTTTCCCTCTAAAAAAAAAAAAAGAAAAAAAGAGAAAAAAAAGAGTTTTTTGAAGACAGGCATCAGCAATCAAATGGATGGCACAGAAGACTACCTGTTGTGGAATTCAGACTCAGAAGTGAAGAAACTGGAGAAACATGTTCCTGTCAATTGGGACACTGATAAAAAAAATTAACTCGAGAAGAATGGGAACAACTTTTTAGTGTATCTGATGATGAATCTGACTTGGAAGCATTGTAAATACTGTTACTGGTAATTTTATTTCAGTATTGTGTTTATATCAGTTTACGTTGTCAATAAATTATTTTTATCATGGCCGCATGTGTTCAAGATGTTTTTTTTGTCAATTACAATGCTTGGTGTGAAACAAAATTTTATACCGATTTTTAATCAAAAATTTAGGGGTGCACACTATCCAGGGTGCGCGTTATACTCAAATAAATACGGTAGGAAAGATCTTTGATGACAAAGTTTTAAGAAATAGTTAAAGAACTGGTGACAAAATTAGAAACCAGAGACAATAGAAAAGATCAAGTAAGCTCTCTGGACAAAAAGTAGGCTATTCCTACATGGTGGGTACATAGTGACAGGATAAAGTAATAACTTAAAAATATTAGAAGACATGGGCCCGGAGAGATAGCACAGCGGCGTTTGCCTTGCAAGCAGCCGATCCAGGACCAAAGGTGGTTGGTTCGAATCCCGGTGTCCCATATGGTCCCCCGTGCCTGCCAGGAGCTATTTCTGAGCAGACAGCCAGGAGTAACCCCTGAGCACCGCCGGGTGTGGCCCAAAAAAACCAAAAAAAAAAAAATATATATTAGAAGAGATTAGAGTTAATGGTGAATATAGGAGACTGATATGAAAAAATGTGCTAATATGATCCTGGGTGGCACAGTTAGTTACCTGTGATTGGCACAGAAATCATCCTACTTTTTTTTCTCAAAAGTAATAAAAGCACATCTGGAAGATCAAATTCAATTGCATGTGGTATTATTTAAGATGGATGCTGTTTTTGTTTTGTTTTGGGGTGGCCACATCTGGCTGCCGTAAGGGCTTATTCCAGGCTCTTTCTTAACTCAGGGGTCAACTGCTGATGGGGCTCTGGAGACCATGTGTGATGCTGGGATTAAATTAAACCCAGGTTAGCAGTATACAAGAAAAATGCCTTACTAACTGTACTATCTTTCTGGCCCTCAAATTACACTCTATTATATATATTTTATTTTTGTTTTTTGGGGGGCCACATCCCAGCTGTGTTCAGAACCCATTTCTAGTTCTATGCTTAGAGAATTACTTCTGGTGGTGTTTGGTGAACCACTGGAATTCGAATTGGGGTTGGCTGCAAATGCAAATGCTTTATTACATCTTCAGCTCTAGAATAAGGAGTAAATAAACTTTTTTTTTTTGTTTTTGGGACACACCTGGCAGCGCTCAGGGGTTACTCCTGGCTCTATGCTCAGAAATTGCTCCTGGCTGGCTTGGGGGGCCATATGGGATGCCGGGATTCGAACCACTGTCCTTCTGCATGCAAGGCAAACACCCTACCTCCATGCTATTTCTCTAGCCCCATAAACTTTTTTGTTTTTACAATTAATTTTTTAAATATCTTTATTTAAACACCTTGATTACAAAAATGACTGTGGTTGGGTTTCAGTCATGTAAAGAACACTCCTCTTCACCAGTGAAACATTTCCATCACCAGTGTCCCAAATCTCCCTCCTTCCCACCTACTCCCACCTGCACTCTAGACAGATTTTCTAAACTTTTTTTTTTTTAGATTTTGGGTCACACCCGGCAGTGCTCAGGGGTTACTCCTGGCTTCATGCTCAGAAATTGCTCCTGGCAGGCTCGGGCGACCGTAAGGGACGCCAGAATTTGAACCAATGACCTTCTGCATGAAAGGCAAATGCCTTACCTCCATGCTATCTCTCCAGCCCCGGCTTTCTAAACTTTTTTTTTGTTTTTGTTTTTTTTTGGGTCACACCCAGCGGTACTCAGGGGTTACTCCTGGCTTTCTGTTCAGAAATAGCTCCTGGCAGGCACGGGGGGCCATATGGGACACCGGGATTCGACCAACCACCTTTGGTCCTGAATCGGCTGCTTGCAAGGCAAACACCGCTGTGCTATCTCTCCGGGCCCTAAACTTTTAACATTTGTTTTTGGGTCATACTTAGCAGGGGTTAGGGTTGTTACTTCTGGTTGTGGGGTGCTAGGGTTGCTCCACTCTGTCCAGGGGAATTTTGTGGTTGGAAGAGTTAACAGAAAAATCTAAATGAGACTTGTGAGCTGACTCTAAATATCCAAATCACTCTCATATAGAAGAGGTTTGCTTCATTTGCTACATAATAACTAAGGGTCAAGTGAGAAAACATATTTTCCAAGGCTAAAATAAGTATGTCTAAAATAATGTTCAGTAATTTTATTTCTTTTTCAAAATTTTTATGAAGGGTGGGGCAGAAAGAGTATATACACACTTGCCTTGTGTGTATCTGATCGACCTCTGAGGGGCTGTAGAGATAGTACAGATGATAAAGACACTTGCTATGCTGACCTGGGTTCAATCCCTGGCACCCAATAGGAGCCCAACCATGGTCATGAACAAGCCCTAAGTACAGCCAGTATGGCCCCCAAACCTATATATATATATATATATATATATATACATACATACACACACACACATATATATATGTATATATATAAATATAAATAAAATAAGTACCGTATTTGCCGGCATATAAGACGACCCTTCAACCCATGAAAAACTTCCTAAAAGTCTTAAAAGTAAGTTACTTCTTAAAAGTAAGGGCGGGGGGGCCAGGTGTGGCCCAAAAACCCAAACCCCCCCCCCAAAAAAAAAGTAAGAGGGGTGCGGATCACTTGTCCCTGAAGCTGGAACAAGTTTCAGCATGCCGTATACCAGCATATAATATAACTCCCGACTTTTAGAAAGTTTTTCATGGGTTGAAGGGTCGTCTTATACGCCGGCAAATATGGTAATGTATAATAAATAAATAAAGTAGATGTATAAATAAAATAATTAGAAATAAAATAAATAATAAAACAAATAAATAAGTAGATGTATCATAATATTGTTTATTGATTATTATAATTAATATCATTATTATAATTAATATTATAATATATTGTATATAAACATATATATATTTCAGCTGACATCCCATTTGGTCCCCCAGTCCCTCTACCAATGATCCCTAAGTGCAGAGCTAGGTGTTAGTCCTGAACATGCTGGATATGGCCCCAAATAAAGACTAAAATTGTTGTGGGGTCATGCCTGGTGCTGCTAGGAGGCCAATAAAGCAAAACTGGATGATGTTTAGTGGTCATGTTGTGCCAGGGATCAAACCTAGGGTCTGTTACCACACCTGCTACACATACTAAAAAATTTTTTTTGGTTTTTGGGTCACACTCGGCAGTGCTCAGGGGTTACCCCTGGTTCTACGCTAAGAAATCGCTCCCGGCAGGCTCGGGGGACCATATGGGATTCCAGGATTCAAACCACCATCCTTCTGCAATGCAAGGCAAACACCCTGTCTCCATGCTATCTCTCCGGCCCCCACATACTGAAATTTTACTTTTTATGTTAGATGAACATAGAACTACTGTTGAGAGTCTAATTACTAAGATCCACTTGCCAATGATATTGTAAAATAATAAAAAATTTAGTTCTCTGGTGGCTAGAGCAATAGTAGAGTGTGTAAGGCTTTTGCCTTGCACACAGCTGACCCGGGGTTGGAGCCCTGGTGTCCCATATGACCCCTCAAGCCTGCCAGGAGTAATTCCTGAATGTGGAGCCAGAAGTAACTTCTGAGCAATGCCCACTGTGGCCCACCTCCATCCTCCATACACATTATTTCTCTGTTAGGGAGTTATCAATTATTTCCTATTCAGCCAATGCAAGCTCAACCCTCTACATTAACACACTGTAAATGCAAGCAGCACCATTTACACAGCAGATAAGACTAAAAAACTGCCATGTCCCAAAAGGTGTGCAATGAATACATGCTCCATCATTGCTTCTCCCGAACAATCTCTAGCCCGAACTTACTCCTTGGTCCTAGATGCATCTTTAGATCCTAGAGCCTCCCAGGTCCTTGCTTAACTTCTCCCTAAGACAAACAATTTATATTAATGACTACATTGTCATATGCCTATAGGTATTTCTATGTCAAACCTTCATGAGCCGACACCGCAAATAGCTGCTAAGGACATAGCGGATCCTCTCCATCTCCATTCGGTGGATAGTGACCTTCAGATCTCCCTGCTTGGCTCTCCTGAGATTTTCTTCCTAATGAAAGAGAAAATATGTTTATTTAAAAGCAGGGTCAGAGCAGTGGCACAAGAGGTAGAGCGTTTGCCTTGTATGAGGCTAACCTAGGACGGTCCGCAGTTTGATCCCCCAGCGTCCCATATGGTCCCCCAAGGCAGGAGCAATTTCTGAGTGCATAGCCAGGAGTAACCCCCCAGTGTTACTGAGTTTGGCCCAAAACAAAAAACAAAGAAACAAAATAAAACAAAAACAAAAAATAGATGTAAAAGATTAAGAAACATTTCTGTGGAGTCTGGAAAGATAGCACAGTGGTAGGGTATTTGCCTTATACACGACCAACCCAGGATGAATGGTGGTTTGATTCCCAGCATCCCATATGGTCCCCCGAGCTTGCCAGGGGTGATTTCTGAGCGCAGGGCCAGAGTAACCAACCCCTGAGCACAGCAGAGTATGACCCAAAAACAAATAAAAAAAGAAACATTTCTGTTTGTTCTACTTCACTGGGCCACATTTGGCAATGGATGTGGAACCATTCAGTGCCGGAGATTGAACCTTAGGCTTCTGCATGCAAAACATGTGCTCCAGACATTGAGCCATTTTCTAGACCCCTAGGGACTATTTTGTACATAGAGCCCTAGAATCATCATCCACTGGCATCATTGAGGACCTAAAGAGGACAGTTATGTCAACAATAAAAATGTTCATCATGAGTTGCTTCTTTTTTGTTTTTGGTCACACCCAGTGGCACTCCGGGGTTGCTCCTGCCTCTGTGCTCAGAAATTACTCCTGGCAGGCACAGGGACCATATGGGATGCCAGGATTTGAGTCACTGTCCATCTTGGAATGGCTGCTTGAAGGCAAATGCCCTACCGCTGTGCTATCTCTCGGTTGTTTCTTTTTTTTTTTGTTTTTTGGGTCACACCCAGTGACGTTCAGGGGTTACTCCTGGCTATGTACTCAGAAATCGCTACTGGCTTCGGGGACCATATGGGACGCCGGGGGGATAGAACCACATGCAGTCTAGGCTAGCTCGGGCAAGGCAGACGCCTTACCACTTGCGCCAAGCTCCGACCCCTCCCATGAGTGATTTCTTAAGCACAAATATTAGCCAACAAAAAGAGTTCCCCCAAATTGCACCCAAGATTCCTATCATCACTCCTCAAACCTGCAGTCATTCCTGGTGATCTCAAAGAACAGTAAAGTCCACTTTGACTCTGATGGGTTGAGAAAGTAAGGTTAAAACACTGGTTGAGGGGCCAGGGTGATCGTGTAGTATATAAGGACTTGCCTTGCACATGCTGACATGGGCTCAATCCTCGGCACCCATGGGGTCCAGACTCCTGCCAGGAGTGAGCCTTGAACACCACTAGGGTGCAGCCCAAGAACAAAAACAACAACAACAACACTATTTGGCAAAAATATAAAAATTTTATTTGTTGGGGCTGGAGAAATAGCATAGTGGTAAGGCATTTGCTTTGCATGTAGCCAATCTAGGACGGATGGCTGGTTCGAATCCCGGCATCCCATATGGTCCCCTGTGCCTCCCTGGAGTGATTTCTGAGCTCAGAGCCAGGAGTAACTTTTGAGCACCACCAGGTGTGACCCCCCCCCAAAAAAAAAAAACAAAAACAAAAAACAAAAACAAAAACAAAAAAAACAACCGAAACCGAAAAAAAATTTTTTTCTTCTTTTGTTTAATTTGGTCACTCCTGGCAGTGCTCAGTGCTTACTCTTGGAAGTGCTCCAGGGACCATTTGCAGTACTTAGGATAGAATCAGTGTTGGTAATGTACCCGAATCATGAAGTTTCTAGCCTATGTAATTTAATTATATCTTAATAATCTTTTTATTTGGGAGGGGGCACATAGCAATGCTCAGGGCTTACTCTTGAGTCTGTGATTAATATTATTTCTTATGTTGCTAGGGACGGGGACCATATGGAATGTTAGGGATCAAACCCACGTCAGCTGTGCAAGGCAAGTGCCTTACCCACTGTAGTATCTTTTCAGCCGCTTAATAATCTTACACTTTAGGTAACCTAATTGTAACAGTGTTAATGATTATGGTTTTAATGTATAATTTTTTTTGGGGGGGGGGGTTTTGGGCCACACCCGGTAACGCTCAGGGGTTACTCCTCGCTATGCGCTCAGAAGTTGCTCCTGGCTTGGGGGACCATGTGGGACGCCGGGGGATCGAACCACGGTCCGTCCAAGGCTAGCGCAGGCAAGGCAGGCACCTTACTTCTAGCACCACCGCCCGGCCCCTTGATGTATAATTTTTGTACCAAACCATTACAAAGTGGATAAGACCACAGTCCTATGTCACTTCAAGTCTACTCCTTCCATGACACTTTCCTCTCCCCCAAACATACACACACCCTACCCTTGCTTGGTAATTTGTGTCACGTATATCCCCTAATCGTGTTTGATAAATTGAGTTTTATATTTTTATTTTTGCGCCACACCCAATGATGTTCAGTGACTTTGTACTTGGCTCAGTTTTAGTCCTGGCAGGAATTCGGGTACCATACATGGTGACAGGATTAAATCTGGGTTGAAAGCTTGCAAGGCCAGTGACCTACCTGCTGTACTATTTCTCTGGCCTAATCTAAATTTTATAACCCTAGACCAAGTGTTTGTCATTGTTTGATACTGTAGATTCTGTTGTTTTCTCTCTATGTAGCAGATGAAAGAGATCATTCAGTATTTGTTCTCTTGCTTTGATTTTGCTTTAACATGATACCCTCCACTTCTATCAAAAGGACTGCAAACAATCAGTATGTGGTGAAAAAAAGGAACCCTCATAAAATAGCAACATGTTAATATTACTCTGAGGTTAACAATGATTTAAGTCCAGCTTACTTCAGCTAAGTGTCACAAACTCAAAAGTAACATGAGTGAGGTGGGCAGTAAAAGACAGAGGGAGAAAAGGAGAGTACAGTGAAAGGAGGTGGTCCTGATCCTGCTTTTGTTTGCTATCCTCCTGTGGAGATATAGGGCTGGCAATGACTCAATGAGGATGACATTCAGATAGTCACAGAAACTCTCATGCTTTTTAGGTGAAGATAACTCGTCCAATATTTAACTTTTAAAAAGGAGGTCTAGAGGGCCCGGAGAGATAGCACAATGGTGTTTGCCTTGCAAACAGCCGATCCAGGACCAAAGGTGGTTGGTTCGAATCCCGGTGTCCCATATGGTCCCCGTGCCTGCCAGGAGCTATTTCTGAGCAGACAGCCAGGAGTAACCCCTGAGCACTGCCGGGTGTGGCCCAAAAACCAAAAAAAAAACAAGAAACCAAAAAAACAAAACAAAAAAGGAGGTCTAGAGAGATACTATAGTATAGTAAGGAAGGACTTGCAAATGGCTAGCTAAATTTGATCCCTGGTATCCCATATTGTCTGCCAGCACTGCCAGGAGTCATAAGTAAGTGAGCACAGCTGGGGGTGGCCCTAAATCAAACCAAGCTGGATCAACAAAACAGACTTGCTATCAGCACACATTGTCAATAAACTGACAAACCATCTAATGCTTTTCCTTCACCATCTGAGACAGGAAACTCTTACCATGTGATCTAGTTGTTCTATGACACATTCCACAATTTCTGATTTACTTTCCAGTAGCTCAGGGGCAAACTTTTCATTTAGCCATGCCTAAAAAACAAGAAAAAAAGGAGAATATCATTCATAATGAAGTAAAATATGCCTGAAAGTCAGTACGCGTGCCATGAAAAAAATTACAGCTATTTACCTCAGATAAGACAACTACTTATTAGATAGAAACAGTAATGATGCTTCAAAGACAAGCATATGCTTAATGATGGCTTGTTGGTGTACCCTGGATTTGGTGCAGATACCTAAGACCCACCCATTTCTGGGAGGGGTCTTGGGAACCGGATATTAGGTGTGACCTTACCTGCAAGACCCGGCCCATTCCTGGGAGGGGTCTTGGAAAAGTTAGATAAGCCTTGAACCAAGGGGATTCGCCCCCTTTTCGGCCCTGCTGAGCTCTCTGGCTTTAGGGTCTCTGCCTCTTTTGGTTTTGGACCAGGATGGAGGCCAAGGGGAAGATGGCTGAAAGGGTTTAAACGCAGGGTAGCCTAGAATGGCTGAATGCTTAAAAGGTTATGAGATAGGCCACACACATGTGGTGAATAGGGCATAAATAAAGTTAATGCTTCCTGATGCCTGTCTCTGGATAACTCTGATTTCTGCCTTTCACCTGGGCCTGGGACCCGCCAGCTAGATGGGGTTGCGGAGCCATGTGGCCTGGGATGGCAGAAAGAAATCCATCGCCATCCACTGCCTGAGATGGCAGAAAGAAATCCATCGCCATCCACCGCCATCCAGCCCCATCGTTAATTATTTGACACAACAATGGCTTTTCTTTTTCACAAGGAAGGTGGTATTCACAGTATTATATTTAACCAACATTATGCAAAAATCCTAGGTTGGCTAGGCTGGGTGTATCTCATGGTTGGCACAACAGTATTGCATGCGTGGAGAACCACATTCTAACCCTGGCACTGAATGGGGAAAAATATGAAATATAAAAGTCCTTGTGTACCCTCCGAACTTGCAGTTCCTTCAACCGTGACAGGATTTGGAGATAGATTCATAAAGAGTTAATTAAGTTAAATAAGGTTATTGGGAAACCCTAATACAGTCTAGCCCATGTCCTTCTAAGAGAACAATTGTACCCAAACACAAAGATGATCGTGTGAAAATACTGTTAGCAAACAGTCATCTACAAAAGAAGAGGCAAGAAAAAACCGGCCATGCTAGTACTCTAATCTCAGACAACAAACGTCCTGACTAGAATTAAAAAAAATTTTGTTGTTTAAACTTAAAAATATTTGTTGCTTAAGCTTACTATTTATTGAGCAATATAAAAACATTAAAATGAAAAATGCTGCAATGTAGGTAATAATTTTTAAAGCATACAAACATTGAACAACTTCCTGTATGTGTTCCTAGTACAGTATTCATTAGAGGCACCATTTGCTCAGGATGCTCTCTTAAACAATACTCTATAGGTCTGCATTCAGTTAAGCAGCTGTGCAGGTTCTGATAAAAATCAGTGCAGGCTCTGATAAAAATCAGAGCATCTCCTTGGCTCACTAAGGGCACTAACACAAAGTGTCAGGATAGTGGGCTGGAGATACAGAACAGGGGTTAAGGCACTTGCTTTATATGTGGTGAGTCCTATTCTATCCCTGGTAGCATATGTGGCCCCCAAACACCACCAACAGTGATCTCTGAGCACAACCCAAGTGTGGCCCAAAGACAAAATAAATAAGCATAGAAATGGTCAGACTGGAGATACAACTTGTATTTAGCCACAACCATCAAGGCTTTTGTATCATAATCCACACCCACAGGGTGCTTTCCAAGGAGGCCCTGCTGATATCCAAAGGAGATACCAGCTGGAGACACACACCTCTGATCATATCAGAGAAAAGAATAGTCAACATCTAGCACTTAAGAATGTCTAAACTTGTAAGTTCTGCTTAATTTTGTGAGTTTTTAAACTTTACATAAATGGCTTCTTTGGCAACTTAATTTTATCCTACAAATAGTCCTGAAAGTCATCTCTACATGATGGTCTGGGACCTTTTATTCCCGTCATTGCTGATTATACCCACTGTGAACTATTTCGTGAGAGGGGGTAAAACCATATGTGATGTTTGAAATTAAACCAAAGCCTCCTAAATACAAAGCAGTATTTTTCCTGCCCGTCCATTCTGTTACTGATAAATATCAGTCCTATTTTCAATTTCTTTTTTTTTTTTTGTTTTTTTTTTGGGCCACACCCTGTGATGCTCAGGGGTTACTCCTGGCTATGCGCTCAGAAGTTGCTCCTGGCTTCTTGGGGGACCATATGGGACGCCGGGGGATCGAACCACGGTCGGTCCGTCCTAGGCTAGCGCAGGCAAGGCAGGCACCTTACCTCCAGCGCCACCGCCCGGCCCCCTATTTTCAGTTTCTAACTATTGCAAACAATATAATGAATATTTTGTGCATGTCTCCTACAGTGTACACGAGTCATTTTGTCTAGAACAGATGACACACAGTAGAATTCTAAGTCATAGGCTATGCATTCCTTCAGCTTTTTTTTTGTGTGTGGTTTTTGGGTCACACCCGGCAGTGCTCAGGAGTTATTCCTGGCTCCATGCTCAGAAATTGCTCCTTGCAGGCACTGGGGACCATATGGGACGCCGGGATTTGAACTGATGATCTTCTGCATGAAAGGCAAACACCTTACCTCCATGCTATCTCTCCAGCCCCACATTCCTTCAGCTTTATTAGACAATGATAAATTATTTTCCAGTGGTAGTACCAATGTACATGCCCATTGCAGTATACAAGTGTGCACATAGCTCTTCATCTTAGCCAGTATTTTTTTTATAATTTTTTTATTTTGAATTATGAGAACAAAGGATGCAAAGAAAGAGGATAAGGTAAAGTTAAAGTGGAAGGACAATCACCCATAACATAATTATCAGAAGAAGTCCCCTTGCTGATATCTTAACTTTGAACTTTCACCAAAGAAAGTTAAGATAAATAAAACAGAATCCATGTGCAATTAATTACTTTGTCCCTCAAGTCCCCAGATTGTAGCACATTATAATATTTCTTAACAGCACACAAGGCAATCTAAAGCCATCAAACTTACATAACTCCTTAAACATTAGAGGCATAGTATTTTTTACATTTCCATGTACATGCATATTAGCTTAAGTTAACCTCAAACTTTAAGTGGGTGCGTTTTAAGGATTAGAGTCAAAGGAGCACAGTAAAAACGGTGTTAGAGTGGCAATTGTTGTTTGCATAGGCCCACCAAAATATGAGAGGCATGGAAAGGAATAACCTTGGCCTAAATACAAAGAGATCCTACCCCTGAAGTTTCCTGGCATAAGACCAGCTCTAGGCCTCAGGAAAGTTATTGTTCGCTCCAAGACATTGTCCGTAGCGCCAACACACTTATCACACAGTCTCTGTTGTTGGTCTCATGTTTCTGTATTAAAGATTCTGGAATCTGCATGTCCTACATTGAAGTCATGATGTGGAGTGCCTTCTTGTTTCACCTCACCATGAAAGGGCAATGCAGGAAGCCCTGTCCTGTAAGCAGGTTGTTGTTGTTGTTAAGTCTTCTCAGTGTTAAGGGAAGTCTCTTTTGAGCAGGACGATTTCTGAGCAGTGGTAGGGTCTTCCGTGGTAGAGGATTGCTTCCAGGTGATGTTATAGACAAACCTCACCATAAAGGGGCAATACAGCAAGCCCTGTCCAGTAATCAGGTCATTGTTCTTGTTGTCTTCTCAGTGTTAAGCGGTGTCTCTTTTGAGTAGATCGATGTCAGAGCAGCTGTAGGGTCGTCCCTGGTACAGGAATGCCTCCGAGTGATGTTATATACAACCTTGGATGTTTTGTAAATGTCTTCTGTAGATCAAGGGGTAAATGGAGAATGCCCATTCTTCTGAGGCCTGTGCCAGGTCTTTATGTCAATGTTCAGGGTGTAAGGTCTCATTGCACTACAAGATTTGTGTGTTCTCATTTCTATTAGATAAGAACTTATTGGTATGTATAGTATTTTCCCATGTTAGTGTGCCTACGCAAACAAGATATAAAGCCACGTGGTGCTATCAGATATATGGGGGCATAAGAACATTTCCAACAAGACCCATGACTTGGTTCAAACATAAGTATTAAACTGAGGGATTGTTTCACACCAAATTCCATATTGAGCAGTTCACAAAGAGAAGATAAAAAACATGGGGGGGGGGATCATCACTGTATAAGAAAGTATTTAGCAAAAGTTATAGCCGTCAAAGAAAACACCCATAAAATGATGAAAAGATATGTTTCCTTTTTATGCCTTTTAAAATAGTTGGGTGGGTGTTAACTCTAGGGCACCACTTTGGTCTGTGACTTAGGACTCAACAGTACTTAAGTTAGAAAGGGTAAAAAAGGAGTAATGATAGGAGTTAAAGAAGTTAAAGAGAAATATGAACTTATGAAGGGGTATGCAACAGGGCAGAGTACAAAATGGACATTCTGCATACATAAAAACATAATTCAATGATAGTGAGTACTATTAATGTTTCTTGTGAGAGTACAATTAATGTTTCTTGTGAGAGTACTATTAATGTTTCTTGTGCGCCCCCACGCGATTTTGAAAATGTAGACTGGACAGAGATTACCAGTGCCAGCCAAACCTCCTCCTGCTAGACTCCTGGCTCCCAGGAAGGAGAGATCCTTCAAGAAGCTGGGAGACCAGAAGTTCAGAGCCCCACCCAGACCCTCCCTAAGGAGCCGCATGGATAGTGGGGGAAGGCCTAGGGTACCTTCAAGCTCCACTAAGGGACCCAACTCACCGGCTTGCCCAGGCGTGTGGCCCGGGGAAGCCCTGGAGATCTGGAGCAAGGCAGCAGAGGGGTGCTGGGGTTACCCAAGTCCCGCATCCCCCCTAGGCCTGGCCAAGCAGGCCTCTGTTAGCCAGTATTTTATATAGTTCAATTCTTGAATTTCTGTCTTCCTCATGTGTGGTAGATTCTGGAAGTGATTCAATATTGGAATTTAAATTTCTTTTTAAATTGTTAAATTTTTAAAATTTTTTTTTTTTTTTGGTTTTTGGGCCACACCCGGTAATGCTCAGGGGTTACTCCTGGCTATGTGCTCAGAAGTTGCTCCTGGCTTGGGGGACCATATGGGACACCGGGGGATCGAACCGTGGTCCATCCAAGGCTAGCACAGGCAAGGCAGGCACCTTACCTTTAGCGCCACCGCCCGGCCCCAAATTTTTAAAATTTTTAAATGTTAAATTGTTTATTGGCCATCCTGGTTTTTGCTTCTGGTGGAAGCCTGTTTGACTTAATTTTCTCTTAGAAAATTTAAGGTGTTAAGGAAACCAATATTTTGTCAGAGGTATGTATTACAAACATTCTCCTAGTTTGAAAGCTAATTTTTAACTTGTCAAGGTATAAATACAGGCATTCTTGGGCTAGAGAGAGTATAGCAGGTAGGGTACTTGCCTTTCATATAGCCAAACCCAATTTAATCCCCAACATCTCATATAATACCTGACGCCCCACTAGGAGTGACCCCTAAAGACAGCCAGGTGTCCCTTTCCCAGCCTCAAAAGACATTCTTAATTTTAATGCAGCTGAACCTAGCTATGTTTTTACTTTTATGGTTTTATATTTTTTGATTTGTATAATAAATCTCTTCCTAATAAAATAGGGTTTCTTAACTTGAAATTCACTAACTAGCTCTGTAGATAGAGTTCAGGGTGTCTATACATCTCCTAAAATTATATGCACAACTTTTTTTCATAGGTGCATATATCTATTATGCTATAAAAGCAATCTTCTCAAAAATGAGGTCTGTACATAAATGCATATTAGGAATGACTACTATAAAGAATTACCAGGCCTGGAGAGCTAGCACAGCGGCGTTTGCCTTGCAAGCAGCCAATCCAGGACCAAAGGTGGTTGGTTTGAATCCCGGTGTCCCATATGGTCCCCTGTAATTGCCAGGAGCTATTTCTGAGCAGATAGCCAGGAGTAACCCCTGAGCAACGCCGGGTGTGGCCCAAAAACAAAAAACAAACAAAAGAATTACCTTGCTGACACTTATTAGATATATAAAAGACAGAAGATATAATTTTGAAATTATTTTCCTTGGATTTTTGTCACTCAGAATGGTGTGTATGACAGGAAAGAATGAAGAATGTTAAAGTAATAGAGTTCAGCAAAGGGGAAGTTTAAGGGATGAAAGATAAATAAAGCAGCAGGTGTAGAGGCCACATACTGGAGTCAAGAGCTAGCTCACATCTGGGCTCTCCAGCTACTGTGTAATTTTGATTTCTAGTCTTTTATTTCTTGATTTGTGAAATGGAGATAACTATAGTATCTGCCTTACTGGATTGTTATAAGAGTTATTTGCTTTCAGACAAGATGATAAGTACTTGTTAACTTGTTAACTTCATTTTACAGTCAAGGAGTGTGCAAAACAAAAAACATAACTTATTTAAATTATTAAATAGTAACTAAATAATTAAAAATAAAACTAAAATATAACTAAATAAACTGGTGACATGGATGGATTTTAATTCAGTTATTCTGAACTGAACAAATATTCTCCTGATCCTAGAGTTTCATGAGATAATAACTGTAAGAAGCTAACAGTTACAGGCACATAGTTAGCACTCAATATACCATACTTAATATGACTAGAAAGAGAAATATGCAACATTTTCACATAAGCAATAGAAATAAAGAAAACATAGCTTATACAAGAAAGCATAAGGAAGAAAGGATAGTAAGATCAGTTTTCTTCTAAATGAGTACAAGCATTTCCTTGTTAACCCAAGAATTCTACAGGGAAACAGATGAACTGAGGTATACAGCTTACTAATCTCCACTGATAACATCTCTGCAGTACCTGCAAATATTAAGTAGATCCTTGTTTTATGAACTGTTCTATTAAATAAGCCCCTTACTACTTCCATAGGACTTTTGGTTGGCATCAGCTATTTTCATATAGAGGCTATACATCTATTTCCTACTTTTCTACAGAAGAATTCCATTTCTTTTCTGATTCCTGAAATTTTCACAACTGGAGTAAATAAAAAGATTAAGATTGTTTGCAGTACTCACCTGCTCCAGATTTTCAATGAGCTCTGCAGGAGTAAGGACAACTTCTTCACTACTCCCATCAGAGTCCTGTCCTGCGAGATCCAGTTCCTCTGTCATGCTCTCTGAAACCAAGAGAACAATGAGAACAGAAAAACCAAAACCTTGCAATGTGTAGGGCGTTTTACAGGGGTCCTCAAACTTTTTAAACAGGGGGCCAGTTCACTGTCCTTCAGACTGTTGGAGGGCCAGATTATAGTAAAAACAAAAATTATGAACAAATTTCTATTCACACTGCATATATCTTATTTAGAAGTGAAGAAACAACATGGGAATAAATACAATATGTGGCCCGCGGGCCATAGTTTGAGGACCATTGAAAGAAGGCAACTATGAAACTGGAAAGGGAAAGATTTACTAACTGGCCTTGGAAAGGTTCATTTGCTGTGGCCAGGGAATTTATATATTTAAAAATTTCCATTTACCCCTTCCTTTTTATTTTCAAATCTGTTAAGTTTCAAGACTATCATTTTAAGAGGTTTAACGGGTCACAAAGATTTCTTTATTTCATTTTTGATCCACGATAGATTTAGATCTATTGTTGAAAACAGGCACATCCATGGACTGCAGTCTTCAAAAGCAGTGATCTGCTCCTCCAGCATGTCTGCCCTAACTTGATCATCTTCAACTACACACTGCTTTTGAAGTTTTAAAACCCCATATCCCATTGGTCCCAGCCCCAAACCAAGCCATTGGCTTCAATGCTTTTGATGTGCTCCTCTAATTTTGCCACATCTGTCTCATCATTCCAAGGTTTCATATCTAGTAAGATGGACGACTTGGAAACAAGTGCAGGTTTTTTGGCTTTCTTTGATGTATGCTGTGCAAGGCATTCTTGCTCCCTTGCTCTCCAGCTCCTCATCAGATCCAAAGAGATCAATGTCATCATCATCTTTCCTGTCCCCCGCTCCACTTCCTGTGGTGTCTTCCACATTAGCAGGGCATACTTGCCCAGAGCTTTCTTCACTCCTGGCAGACTGGACTTTCCAACAGCGCTCAGGGGTCACTCCTGGCTCTGTGCTCAAAAATTGCTCTCCAGGCAGGCACAGAGGACCACATGGGATACCGGGATTCAAACCACCGTCAGTCCTGGATTGACTGCGTGCAAGGCAAATGCCCTACCGCTGTGCTCTCTTTCTGGCCCTGGACTTTACCTTTTCTGAAAAACTGGATAAGATTATAACAGTGGAAAGCATGCCACCAGTTGGCAGCGGGTGGATTGGGCAGTTTCAAACACAGCCACATCTGCTTACAATGGGACATAGCCTCAATGTAGCTTTTGTCCACCACTAAGTCGTGGAGTACCTGGAGACTGCAGAACTCTTCAGATCTCCAAAATCCATGGAGGTGGCTGCTGCTGGGATTGCTGGGACACGGAGGTGATGGAGAAAGTGGCCGAGAGGAGCCCCGCGCTAAGAGAAAAAGGCTGACAAGACATGGAAATCTTGGGGTATTTTTTTTAGGGGGGGGGTCACACGTGGCAGCACTCGGAGTTCACCCCTGGCTCTACGCTCAGAAATCGCTCCTGGCAGGCTCGGGGGACCATATGGGATGCCGGGATTCGAACCACTGTCCTGCATGCAAGGCAAATGCCCTACCTCCATGCTATCCTCCGGCCCCAAGACATGGAATTCTTAATTCTGTTTCCCTCCCCACTGTCCCACCCGTCGGACCCTCTTCCTCTTCAAGCCAGGCCCAGGTTTCTCGGAGACGTCACTGTGACACACTTAGGATTGAGCACTGAAGGCCAGACATGGCTGGTCCTCCTGATTGAGGTTCTTTTCTTGGTTGTGTGTGTGTGTGTGTGTGTGTGTGTGTGTGTGTGTGTGTGTGTGTGTGTGTGTGTGTGTGTAGGGGGTCGTGATCTCTTGAGTTTAGATATGAAGTGTCCATCTCCTTGTCAGGGCCCGTCTCAGTAAGTACCAGAGCCATAATGATTTAAGCAGTACTTGAACAGTTTGAGGTTTATTTTTAGGTGTCTGCTGCGTTTACTTAGAGCAGTGGTTCTCAAATAGTGGGGCGCGCCCCCCGGGGAGGGTGTGAGGCTCCATAAAGGGGGGGACACGTTTGACCTAGCAAACACTGTCCTAACAAGCTAAGCCCCGGGTTTATGTCTCTGTATGTCTCTGGAGCTGAGAGTCGCTGTATCTTGCTTCCAACCTTGCTTCGAAAAGCTAGGCATTGCAAAACGTGCTCATTGCAGCCATGAATCCAGACATCACCTCTGACGAAAAAATAAGCTCAAATTATTTGATATATTTTTGTTTTGCAGCTTAAAGTTTTGTTTAATAAAGATACTGTTTACAGTCGCGCGGGGGGGGCGCGAAAAAATGTTTTCTCCTTCCTAGGGGGGCATGCCAGAAAATAATTGACAAGCACTGACTTAGAGCAAGTACCTGAAGGTGCTGGGAGAACTTATCAATCCCCTTCTGCGTTTTTGGAAGGCAGCTACGCTAACCACTATACTACCAACGTGCCGACTTCGGCTTTGTTTGGGGGGTTTACACCCGACGTGCTCAGGGGTTCCTCCTGGCTCTGCATTCAGAAGTCACTCAGCCTGGCAGGCTCAGGGGTCCCTATGGGATGCCGGGATTCGAACCAATGACCTTCTGCGTGCGAGGCAAGCGCCCTACCTCCACGCCCTCTCTCCCACTCATCACCATCACCACCGTCATCTTTCCCTTTCTTGGGTTTCGAGACCAAAGGCCCAGAACAGCTGCTGCGGGCGACGGGAGGGTCTGGCGCAGGCCCCCGGGCAACGGAGAGAACCTGCCCTGCGGGTGCTCACGCTGCTCACCTGGGATGCAGGACGTCAGCCAGGTCGTCCGTCCAATCGCCAGCACCAGCGGCTCGCGAAGCAGCCCCGGAGCTCCCAGGCGCGCCCGGCTGGGGAAAGACACGTCTCGGTTCCCGCGTTCCTAGAGAAAAACAGCCCGCCCCGGAAGAACGTCACCACGCAGGGCGCGCTAGCCAATCACCGACCAACGACCCACCCACGCCCTGGGCCTTCTGATTGGGCGCTGAGGGACTGGCTGGCTCCGCCCACCTCTTCAGTGCGCTTGCGCCCGTGGTTTCGGCTCGCTGACAGTCTTGACCCCGGGACTGAAGCACCGTGGAGTGGTGGGAGAGTGGGGCATCTAGCAACTGCGTTGGAGAGGCCTGAGTGTAGTGTAGACTAAGAGACACCGGTAGGTAGTAGGGCTAGTAGAAAAATAACCATTGAACAAACACAAACATAATAAAATCAAGCCACTGCCACTTCCACTTCTTCGCTCATCTTTTGCTTTTATTGCTCTGGTTATCCTTCTAGTGTCCCTCCCTCCCTCCTTCCCTCCTCCCTCCCTCCCTCCCTCCCTCCCTCCCTCCCTCCCTCCCTCCCTCCCTCCCTCCCTCCCTCCCTCCCTTCCTTCCTTCCTTCCTTCCTTCCTTCCTTCCTTCCTTCCTTCCTTCCTTCCTTCCTTCCTTCCTTCCCTCCCTCTCTACCCCTACCTTCCTTCTCTTTCTTTTCTTTATTTTTAACATAGCTTGTAAAGGTCACAGTGACAATTTCCAGTTCTTTGTAGATGTATAAACAAAACCAAAAACTTTTTAATGTTGGCGAACCTTAAAACTTAGTACCACACAATGGAATACTATACAGCCATCAGGAGAGATGAAGTCATGAAATTTTCCTATACATGGATGTACCCGCATGGAATCTATTAGGCTGAGTGAAATAAGTCAGAGGGAGAGAGATAGGCACAGAATAAACTCACTCATCTATGGGTTTTAAGAAAAATTAAGGACATTATTGTAATAATGCCCAGAGACAATAGAGATGAGGGCTGGAACGTCCAGCTCACAACATGAAGCTCACCACAAAGAGTGGTGAGTGTCGTTAGAGAAATAACTACACTGAGAACTATCATAACAATGTGAATGAATTAGGGAAGTAGAAAGCCTGTCTAGAATACAGGTGAGGGTGGGGTGGTGAGGAGGGAGATTTGGGACATTGGTGATGGAAATGTTGCACTGGTGAAGGGGGGTGTTCTTTACATGACTGAAACCCAACTACAATCATGTTTGTACTCAAGGTGTTTAAATAAAGATATTAATATTTTAAAAACTTTAAAAAAAGTTCTCTGGGAACCCTGAGAAACACAGATTTTCAGGCTCTATTCAAATCAGCGAAATCAGGAATTGATTCAATTGATTCTTTGCCTATTCCTTCTGATGCAAGAGTGGTTGGAGAACCTCTGTTGTCCTCAATGCTTCTGTCTTGATCTTGTACATATGAACACATACTGCTAACACCTTTAGTGGGAAGAAACAGTTTTTCTCTTTTTTTTTTTTTTTTTTTTTTTTTTTGTGGTTTTTGGGTCACACCCGGCAGTGCTCAGGGGTTACTCCTGGCTCCATGCTCAGAAATTGCTCCTGGCAGGCACAGGGGACCATATGGGACGCTGGGATTCGAACCGATGACCTCTTGCATGAAAGGCAAACGCTTTACCTCCATGCTATCTCTCCAGCCCCAGTTTTTCTCTTTTGTGTCATCTCAATTTCTTAGTTTTCTCTTAATTGCCAATGATTTTCTCTCCAAGCCCCATTCCACTCCTTTTTTTTTCCTGCAGTCTCACTTGCGGCTTCCTTAGGAGTGTTCTCCCATCTGACTCTGTGAAGCTTCTAATTTTGATTGATCAGAATTTTTTTGGGCTTATTGATAGGTTGACATTACCTCCTTAACTATAATTATATTCTAAAAATAGTCATAGCAAAGTACAGGGAAAGAGAAATATGTTAATGAGTCTATATAATACTAATGCTCATGCTCATTCTTTTTCTTTTCTTTTGTTTTTGGGCCACACCCGGTGGTGCTCAGGGGTTATTCCTGGCAGGCACGGGGGACATTTTGGGACTCCGGGATTTGAACCAACCACCTTAGGTCCTGAATTGGCTGCTTTGCAAGGCAAACATGGCTGTGCTCTCTCTGGCCCTTCTTTTTCTTTTTTAATGTAGCCCACACCCTGTAGTCAGTACTCAGGTTGATGTCTGACTTTGTGCTCAGGGATGACTCCGGATGGGGCGCAGGGGAACTAAGTGGAGTACCAGCGAAAGAACTAGGATTGGCTGCATACAAGGCAAGTAACTTACCTGCTGTACTCTTTGGCTTTGATATCTTTTTCTGGGCCATGCATAGAGCTCAGGGTTTACTTTTGGCTCTGTAATTAGGGGTAACTCCTGAAGGGTTCAGGGAACCATACAGCATGCTGGGGATCGAACCAAGGATGGTCATGTGCAAGACAGACCCTAAGCATTGTACTACCACTCCAACTTCCTGATATTCTTAGTATGGAATTAAAAATAAAAGAAGGTTGTAGAGATAGTTCAAAGCACTGAATATGAATTCCTTGTATGAGGAATGTCCAGGTTTGATCCCCATTGTGCATGGTATTTTTGAGTACTGCCATGAGTAGAGCTAGGAGTAGTGCCTGAGCACTGCCAGTTGTGACACCTTCCTCCTCTGTCCTTCACCATAAAAAAGAGTAAAAAGAACTAAAATAAAACAAGAAACAAGGTATGATAATGTATAATCTCAGCTTCTCATGGAAGCCATAGAAGGTGTTCAGACTATTTTTTTTTTGTTATTGGCTACATATAAGTATTATTTACTTAGGTAGAAAATAAACAGAAAATTTTATTAAGAAATCTCGGGGCCGTAAAGATAGCATGGAGGTAAGGCGTTTGCCTTTCATGCAGAAGGACAGTGGTTTGAATCCCGGCATCCCATATGGTCCCCAAGCCTGCCAGGGGCAATTTCTGAGCATAGAGCTAGGAGTAACCCCTGAGCATCTTGGAAAAAAAAAAAGAAAAGAAAAAATCTCAACAAAAGAAAATAATTGAAATATAAAATGATTTTAAACTATTATTATTATATTTTTGGTTTTTTGGTCACACCTGGCAGCACTCAGGGGTTACTCCTGGCTCTATGCTCAGAAATTGCTCTGGCAAGCTCGGGGGGACCATATGGGATGCCGGGATTCGAACCACTGTCCTTCTGCATGTAAGGCAAATGCCCTATCTCCATGCTATCTCTCTGATTCCAAAACTATTATTTTTTGATAATATTATTTTATTATAAAAAATAACAGGGAGGGCATGTGGGTTTGATCCTAGGTGCACAGTGACATTAACTATTGTAACAATTTCCTAACAAAACATGCAAATTCCTTATTTATTTATTTTGGTTTTTGGGTCACACCCAGCAGCCCTCAGGGGTTACTCCTGGTTCTACGCTCAGAAATCGCTCCTGGCAGGCTCGGGGGACCATATGGGATGCCAGGATTTGAACCACTGTCCTGCATGCAAGGCAAATGCCCTATCTCCATACATCTCTCCGGCCCCAAATTACATCTTTCTTTAATTATATTTTATGCTAATCACAGCTATTGCTTTCTTCCTTTTTCTTTTTCTTTTTCTTTTTTTTTTTTTTTTTGGTTTTTGGGCCACACCCGGCAGTGCTCAGGGGTTGTTACTCCTGGCTGTCTGCTCAGAAATAGCTCCTGGCAGGCACGGGGGACCATATGGGACACCGGGATTCGAACCAACCACCTTTGGTCCTGGATCGGCTGCTTGCAAGGCAAACACCGCTGTGCTATCTCTCCGGGCCCAAGAAGTTCTTTCTCTTTTTTTTTTTTTGGTTTTTGGGCCACACCCGGTAACGCTCAGGGGTTACTCCTGGCTATGTGCTCAGAAGTCGCTCCTGGCTTGGGGGACCATATGGGAAACCGGGGTATCGAACCCTGGTCCATCCAAGGCTAGCGCAGGAAAGGCAGGCACCTTACCTCTAGCGCCACCGCCCGGCCCTCTTTTTCTTTTTCAACCCATCTAGCTACCATCTTTGCCCTTTTGAGAGAAACCAAGGATGGGGATGTGGATGTAGTTCAGTGGTAAAGTACAAATGCCACATATGTATGAAGTTCTGGGTTTGATCCGCAGCATCAACAAAGCAAAAAATGCATACCAGTAGGAAACTATCCAAACCATATGTTTGCTTAAAATACTATAAAGTACACTGTACCAGTGATAGCTGTCAAATTTAATACCATTATTATTGCTTTACAAATCTCACCAAATATGACAGAGACAATTTGTTTAAGAAAAGTTTTACTAATGTGTTATTGCAACAGGTTTCAAAGGCAGACAAGTACAGGCTAAGAAGTAACAGAAGTTTTTATACAATTAAAATATTACATAGACCTATGAGATTGATTGGTAACAAACCCATAAAGGAAATGAAATATAATAGATTATATCCAGTATTAGCACCTACAATATCTCTGAAAGTAAAACTTTTAACTTTAATTTTCTCCTAAAATATTTCTTAACTTTCTTCCAACCAAATACAGTGCTCTCAAACCACAAAGATGAATAAAGACATAAGAAGCCCCAAACTAAAAACATATAGCTAAAAGAACTTAAAACATTGACTTGGATTTAACAGTTTAGTTGAAAATACCTGCATTTGAACCAATCATACTATTTCTGTGTACTGAATACTGTATGTGAGGAAAATTTATAAACCATAAGATTTGTCAGAGGGACAGTTAAAAATTAGCAATATATAGTATTGTTCCTATCAAATTTTTAAGTTATATTTATAACAAAACTATAATTAAAATATTTATCACACTTGCTTATTACATATTCAGGGATACAGCAGGGACATTGATGAGCTTGATGGTTTAGCATCCACTTTATTGTGCTTACTTATTTTTGTAATGAACAAGCAACACATAGCACATCTTTCCAAACATTCAAGATAGTGCAATAACAAAATTGTCAAATAATAAAAACAACAAAACCAAAACCTCCCAAAAAAAAAAAAAAAAACAAAACAAAACAAAAAAAACCCAAAACCCCAAACCTCCCCAACCCAGCCCTCTCCTCAACCATTACTCATCAGCAAAACCCCCAAACAAGTGAAATTCCATTATAGATTGCATTAATTAGGAATAAATTCTACGATGAAACAAACGACATTACACATTCTTTTTCCAATAAGCTTCACTTGGAGAAACTGAACAGAAAATAATTGATATTTAAGATTTAAATCAAGACAAAACTAGTAGCTCTTTGAAATCTGGGATTAGCACAGACATGACCCACCTATCACCAAAATCAGGGAGGAGAGTATCTTAGTTTCAGGAACTAGAACAAAACACTGGTTAATATGTGATTTGAAGTCTAGAGCCACCTGGTAAGTTAGTCCAAGGAATGAAGTAAACCATTGGTACTGGTGGCATATACAAAATAAACTTTGTGTTGGGTTAACCAACTATACATTTTACTCATGATTTTGAATTTAGAAAATGAAATGCTTCAATGTATTTTCTCAGAAAATAAAAGATTACAGTCTTGCACAATTTGGAGACACAAAGTGGATGCTTAGTGACTAGAGGTCACTCCAGGTGTGGAATTTTAGAAAGTTAGTCCTTGGAGTAAATGGCACCTTGGCTCTGGCAGCAGATACAAAGGAATGATGCTCTGGAGAGGAGGTAGGGAACACTCAGTGATCAGCCAGTGGATAGCTGAGGGTCCCGTCTGGAGGTGGCATCTATCAGAGGAAAGAAAAGCAATAAGAAGGTACGTTAAAATTATCTTTAACACAACTCTTTTATATTATGTATACAAACTCCTAATACGTGGGGTATGTTCTATAAAAAAGGGTCTATGTAAGAAAATATCTGGATCAATACTACTTATATAAATGAATACTTAGTTCAACAGCAAAAAATTCAGATCCTGTATATTCCTTTTTTTTTTTGGTTTTTGGGCCACACCTGGCGGTGCTCAGGGGTTACTCCTGACTGTCTGCTCAGAAATAGCTCCTGGCAGGTACGGGGGACCATATGGGACACCGGGATTCGAACCAACCACCTTTGGTCCTGGATCGGCTGCTTGCAAGGCAAACGTCACTGTGCTATCTCTCCGGGCCCCAGACCCTATATATTTCAATTTGTCACAAAAGTATTACAGTATAGGGTTAAACCAAGTGGAATCTGAACTCAGGTTACCTCAACAATCACCTACTATATTTCAGCCTTTGACAAGTAACTAAAACTCTGTGCCTGGATTTCCTCCCCTGAAAAACTAGGATATGTGTTATCTAATTCATAAGGTTGTTGAGATTTAAAATGAAGCATTCGGAATAATGCTGGCATGTAAAAGGTATGAATAAATGTTAGCTACCTTTTATTATAATTACTTTGATAATCAAATATCCCATTTTTATTTATTTATTTATTTATTTATTTATTTTTGGTTTTGGGACCACACCTGGTGGTGCTCAGGGGTCATTCCTGGCTCTGTGCTTAGAAATCGTTCCTGGTAGGCATGGGGGACACACACATGACCATATGGAATGCTGGGATTCGAACCAATGTCGGTCCTGGGTTGGCCACTTGCAAGCTCTACTGCTGTGCTATCTCTCTGGGCCCAATATATCCCATTTTTAAAATAAGATAACCCAGAAAGAAAATAGCATTAGACAAATTATATTAAAAAGAAAAAAATGTGGGGCCAAAACAATAGTACAGAAGGTAGGGTGTTTGGCTTGCATGTGGCTAACTCAGGTTCAATTTCTGCTATTCCATATGTTTTCCTGAGCCCAAAGTCCAGAGTAATCCCTCAGTATCACACACACACACACACACACACACACACACACACACACACACACACACACACACACACACACACCACACCCCCAAAAGAGACAGACAGAAAAGGAGAGAGACCAGAGAGATAGCATGGAGGTAGGGTGTTTGCCTTGCATGCAGGAGGGCGGTGGTTTGAATCCCGGTATCCCATATGGTCCCCTGAGCCTGCCAGAAGCAATTTCTGAGTGTAGAGCCAGGAGTAACTCCTGAGCGCTGTTTTTTGGGTCTGACCCAAAAAACAAACAAACAAACAAAAAAAAAAAATAAAAGGGAAGATAAATTTTTTTGTTTAAAGCTTTTAAAAAGAAAGATGGGCCTACTCTATAGTTCGTAGTTGTGTTAGAGCATTAATCCTCACATAAAATTTTAATCGGAGACAACTTGTAATCTTAAGAAAAACGAAATAACTGAAAATATTTTTTCTTGCCTGTGATGTTTTGCATCTAATACAAGGATCCATACATGTGAGCCACACCATACCAGAGCCACATCACTGTTCTCTGAACTAATTACTCTCATGGTTCTCCCTCCTCCTCTAAGAGCCCACAAAGGCTCCTAGGCTTGAGGAAAACAGAGTCTAAAAAGTACAGCTATTGAGCAAAAATATTTGCATTTATAAAACTCACAAGTTAGTTCCCAATGTAAATATTTTCCTTTTCAAAATTTCACAGTTGTTTGAACATCGATAGATCAGTCTCTGGTGTGTAATTACTTAAAATACCGTACCACCTCGGAAAAACATTATATTTAGCAACAATAACTGCAAAATGAGTCATGACAAATGAGTTGTGCCAAGTCAAAACAGCTGCAATCAATAAAACAAACTCATTCAATGGCATGTAACATGAACCATACATAAAGTTCCCTATTACTCGTTTGAGAAATATCAGTTCGGAAATTGTACACAAGAAAGTGTACAGATGAATATCCCTGTTTCAAAACGGTCTTAAAAGTGGCAAAGGATGTTGTGATTGTTAATAATAATGCTTTTAAGCATTCAGGTAACACATTCACCTTGCTAAAAGAAGGCCGCTTTGGAATATCAGTTGATCTGTAGGATTCAACAGAGTAGAGGAGCAGATAAAAGTGCAGTAGAATGCTTTTTGTAGAAGGAGTACATGTATGGAACGGCTGAAATAGTGAAGTCTGATGTTTCACCACTTAAAGGGCTCCCTTACTATACTGTGGTTGATATAAGACTCGCCTAAATCATGCATTAGTATTAATTTCTTACTTATTGAATGATATTATATGAATAAAAAGTCTAAGCTCAAATATTAATGTATAGTACTATCACCAGGCAAGGTTTTGCCTATGCAGTTATAAAGCCATAATTTATAAATTAATAAAAAAAAATTCAATTAAAGTCACCTGTCATATAGGGAGATCCCTCAACTGATTTGTACATGCAAAAAACTCTAAAGTACCTAGTATAGTTCTAAAATATTATATTAAAAAAACAAGACAACTCTCCTTACTATAAAAACAAAACAAAACTAGTGTGAAAACAAAAGAGGTGAGAAGAAAATCAAAATTGAATTTTACAAAAGTTAAAGAACTTGAATAAAACATGCATTTAAAGTATCACTAATGTGGCTTAAATATTAAACTGGTACAAAGAATGCATACTATTTAATAATTACTATGCAGGGAAAATTTTCATAAACTCCATAAATTCGTAAAAACTGAATATAAACTATATAATTTCAACATATATTACTTACCTTTAATTTATGGTTTATCTTCCACTGCTCATGCTTCTGTCTTCATAAATGGTAATTTCAATCTAACAGCATGGCTGTTAAGAAAACACACTATAGAGCATAGGGTATAGAAGAGGATATGTTTGGCAAGATATGTTATGATATGCTTTGTTAGCTTTATTAGCTTTGATTATTTTTTTTATAAATATTCTATCTGAACATGATTTCTTTCTTTCTTTTTTTGTTTTTTGGGTTGCACCCGGCAGCGCTTAGGGGTTACTCCTGGCTCAAAGCTCAGAAATAGCTCCTGGCAGGCTCGGGGACCATATGGGATGCCGGGATTCGAACCACCGACCTTCTGCATGAAAGGCAAATGCCTTACACCTCCATGTTATCTCTCTATTGAAATTTTTCTTTCAAAAATACATTTTTCGGCCCGGAGAGATAGCACAGCGGTGCTTGCCTTGCAAGCAGCCGATCCAGGACATAAGGTGGTTGGTTCGAATCCCGGTGTCCCATATGGTCCCCCGTGCCTGCCAGGAGCTATTTCTGAGCAGACAGCCAGGAGTAACCCCTGAGCACCACCGGGTGTGACCCAAAAAAAATAAATAAATACATTTTTCTTTTCTGTTTTGCCATCATACCTGGCAGTGATCAAGGGCTACTTTCAGTTTTGTGCTGATGCTCTGGCCTCAAACAATATCTTTCAAATTAAAAGCTAAGAGAGAGGGAGTTGGAGAGATAGTATAGCTGGCATGTGGCTGACCTGGGTTCTATCCCCAGCATTCCATATGCTCCCCTGAACCTGCCAGGAGTGATCCTGAGTTCAGAACCAGCTGTAAGCCCTGAACATGGCTGGGTATGGCAACTAAACACTGCCCTCCCCACAATAAATAAATAATGAGAAAGGATGCTTTATCACAGAACTAAGAGGTTCAATCATAATCCATGGAAATAATTCAGGGATTCAAAGCACCCTCAAATTATATGTAAACTTCTTCTTGGGAGAGGTTTCTTGACTTCTAAAACTTTAAAAATTATTGTTATAGTCTTAATACAATTTTGAAAGTATAGGTGGGTCAGAAAAATCTAATCTAGCTTTTTTTTTTTCGGGCCACACCCATTTGATGCTCAGGGGTTACTCCTGGCTACGTGCTCAGAAATTGCCCCTGGCTTGGGGGGACCATATGGGACGCCGGGGGGATCGAACCGTGGTCCTGATCCTTGGCTAGCGCTTGCAAGGCAGACACCTTACCTCTAGCGCCACCTCGCCGGCCTCTAATCTAGCTTTTAAAAAATAAGTATTTACCCATTATTTTAGAATCAAGCTAAATTCATTTTTTATATTTTATTTACCAAATTCACTTTGTGATTTTTAAAGCTTACTGCCTTTAAAATACACAGTATATCAAAGATAATACAATTATATATCTGGCAGCTGTAACTTATTTTAGTTAGATGAACCCATAGTACTGCAATTCATTTGGATGACAAGTCTCACCACACGTTACGAGTTTATGCATTTCAAAGGGGTTGAGTTTCAGAGTTTCTGCAGCTGAAATGCATTACTCATACCACCCCTATTATTACTACAAGATGCCCCCAGAACCACCAAAAAAGATAGTAACCAGAATACCAAATAATCCAGAGACATGCACAATATAAAGGAAAGACATGTTTTAACCCAAAATTATGAAGATTGCAGTCTAAGGCATATATGAAATTTACACAGAAGATTCATAGGGCAAGTAATAAAGTAGTTAAATTCTTTCCTTTCAAAGTCAAATAGTATTATCACAGTACACTGTACTCTTGTTTTTGAAAAACAAAATAAAACAAAACAAAAAACCCCAGATATGTAGTCCTAATGATTGGGACTAAAAAGATACAACTCGAAGACCTCTTTCAATGGGATCTGTCAGGAGGAGGCCTTGGGGAGCATATATCTTCTCATTTTGTTCTTGAATATATTTGGAGACTTTCTTCAAAACCTAACAGAAAGAAACACCATATCTTTAAAAAAAAAATCATTCATTTTCTCTTTTAAGTATCAATGACATCTCAAAATATTCTTGCAGAAAAATTAACTTTCAAAGCAAATCACAAGAATATTTACATAGAGCTTAATTATCTGGCCCACAATAGTTGTGAACCTGAACCAGTCTACTGCCTGGTGGTTGAAAATAACTGACACACCGCACAGCATTATGAAACCTACAAGACACAGGTTATCTTTAAAGCAGTTTAAATACAAAATAAGTTAAGAACCAATCCCTCTCCTTATTACTTCACCACCTCAGGTCTGAACATTGAGAAATAAACAGATAATCACACATGTACACAATGGTAAGTCATGCTTTGGTAAGTCAAGGTTCAGTGTTGTACTTATCATATCCCTTTAATACTTAAGAGCAATTGTTTTTCTCCTTTGTAAGGCGTACACATTTTAAATAATGATACAAAACTAATCTATGATAAAAGGTAGTCCAATTAAACTTTGGAATGCATTTCCTTGGAAAGCATGTGGGCCTCCATGTCATGAACTTTTTGATGACTACAAGTGTCCTAGATCATTTCCACAACTGCACATGGTGCTACTCTGTAGCTGCTCTTTCGTCCTGGATGTCAATTTATAAACCCAGCATTAAGGCTGTAAAAGTCAAAGCAAATGTAGACAAAAACCAGAGAGAATACAAAGGAACTTCTGGAAATTGCCAAATCTCTAGTTTTAACAAGGGCAATCTGAAGATAGATAAGTTAGAAGATAATAAATCTTGTTGGCTTTATCCAAAATCAAAGAGTTACATGTTTTATTTCAGACTTAAAGTCATCATAACCATTTTCTGGCTCTAATGTTCAAAGAGGCTTTGATCCAGCTCTTCATTACTATATATTTTCTTAAATTCATGCTACTAGCATATGATAAAGTAACAGATAAATGTCATCACAAAATAAAGAGAAATAAATAAATAAAAATAGGTAAAGAACTATGAAAAAAGTGAGAAATTATATAATTTAAGTGTACAATAAACCAAGTCAAACTAGCAAATTAGGATGTTACAATTTAGGCGCACTGGTATAATTTGACACAGAACTGAAATATATGTGGTTTACTTAACTTCTTATAGAAGAGGACTAATTTAAATAGTCATTCAAGATATATCTTTAGAAACAATCAACCCTGGGTTACAAGCTTTCTGAAGAAAGCATGGTATTATTAGACATGTAATCAACAGAGTTTTTAATGTGGTAAGCTAATATTGGTTCTAAATTTTTTTTTTTACCTAATTACTTGCAGTAATTTATGTATCATTATCCTCTCAGTTCTCACAGATTCTGAGCCGTGTTTGGTCTTCATAAGCAAAAAAACCTTCAGCACAATCTCTTATCAGTTTATTAACCATACTAAAATAACTAACAGAAGAAAAATGCACTCAATTCTACTTTCTTATAAGCTCACCTTCCAGAATTGAAAATTATAGTTAGTATAATTTCCTTCAACCCAGCCCTTTAATAAAATGCTCGTGTGGGGCCGGGAAGGTGGCGCTAGAGATAAGGTGTCTGCCTTGTAAGCTCTACCAAGGAACGGACCGCGGTTCGATCCCCCGGCGTCCCATATGGTCCCCCCAAGCCAGGGGCGATTTCTGAGCACATAGCCAGGAGTAACCCCTGAGCATCAAACGGGTGTGGCCCAAAAACCAAAAAAAAAAAAAAAAAAAAAAAAAGGGGCCGGGCGGTGGCACTGGAGGTAAGGTGCCTGCCTTGCCTGCGCTAGCCTAGGACGGACCGCGGTTCGATACCCCGGCGTCCCATATGGTCCCCCAAGAAGCCAGGAGCAACTTCTGAGCGCATAGCCAGGAGTAACCCCTGAGCGTCACAGGGTGTGGCCCCCCAAAAAAAAAACAAAAAAAAAAATGCTCGTGTGGCTGGTTTCAAAGAAAGCATTTCTTCAAACAGCTTTTCTCCTTCCACTCTCTCACTACAAGTTACTAGCAAAGAAATAATAGTCTCCTATAAGATGCAAACATTGCTTCTTTTGCATAGGTTTTAATCTCAACTTGAATAATATTCATGTGGACTTTGGTAACAGCTTAGGGAAAAAAAACACTCTTTTTTGTATAGCCTTCAAATCTTTTTTATACTATTTTGGTAAAGGCAGAGCTATCCTCAAAAGATGCTTTCATAAATTATTCTAAATTTTTAGGAACAGGAAAACATTAATACAGTTAAGGTCACCTTGCATTCCAGACAGAGGAAAGTACTTTTCTCAACCTAAGGAATCTCAATTTTGATATTTTGTTCATATTTTATTTTATAGCTATATTAAAACAAAATGTTAACTAATATTAATCAAAATTATTTGTTGGCCTCAAACCCTCAACAAAATTTAAACAACATTTACAATGCTAATATTACAAAGCAGACTAATAAGCCTTTAGGAAAATACTATTATCCTTGAAAATATTAAACTGTATAACGTCTACAAGATTCTTAAGAAAAAACAGTTTAAGGCTGAGTAAGAACTAAGTGAATCAGAATCACAGTATCTTCAGAAAATATCTAACTTTCTTCTGTTTTCCTTTTATAGACAACAAGCAGAAGGGATGCATTCTAACTGATGAACAAGAGAGAAGAGAACTTTCTACAAGACCATTTGTTCTCTAATCATAATGGGAGACAACAACAGAGAAATAACACTAGAGGCTTTATATTTTACATCAATAAATAAAACAGTATAAAAATGCATATTTGTTCCAGTGAGTTCTAAAAGGCCTATTTTACCATTTCAAAAACTTTACATGACAACATATATGTGACAACATATACACTATTATATTTGGCTTACTGTTTGTAGATTAGAAGTTTTAGTGTTTAAAACAACAAAAACTAAATGACTCAACACTATTCTTTCATAAAGAAGAAAATGACAGCATAGAAATTTCTAATGTACAAACTGGAAATGGAGATAGGGCATTATTCAATGCTTTTATTATTGCTATAAAAATCCAAATATACTACTGAAAGTTCTCTTTTTAAAATAAAGTATGCTATATTTCATTTAAAAGCATTATAGATATTCACTTTGGGTCTAGTTATTCAATCCTAATTTCTAAAATAAAAATACCTCTTTAAAAATGTGTTCACATCCTAAATATTGATTTCTTGAACAACTCCTTATGTACTGCCTATGAATTCAAGAGAAAATATATATTGAGGCTAATTTCCATTGCATTTCTGACAGTTTCAAGATTAACAATCAAATTAAACATGGCTCAAACTTTTAATATTAAGCTTGAAATAACTGTGTCCTTGACTTCACAAATATGATTTAAAAAATATATACACATACCACACACACTACATTTTTTAATGTCTGAAAATACTGCATCTACCAGACACAAGGCAACTTGTTAATTCAAAGACACAATTTATAGTTGAGAGAATTCAGGCTTAGAAAAAATCATTCAACTTGATTGACATCCAATTATTAATTATTTTTAGAGCTGACTTAAGGAGGTCTATCTTTTCAGAAAGTGTACAAGGATAGTAAACTACTATCAAAAATTAAAAATATACAGTGAAATAATTCAAGCATTGAATATTCTATAAGCCCAAATAAAATATTTCATATACTTTTAAGGATGAACATCCTTTGATATTGCTCATATGTGGTATTTAGAATAACTGCATGAAAGAATGGAATGGTTTAGATGTCGGTTGTTTAGAACATTCATGGCCCCAGAATAGAGGAGAAAAAAAAATTAAATGGAAAAGGAAAAAGACATGAAATAATGGGGGACAGGGCCACAGGGATTCAGGTGCACAGATGGTGTTATGACCAGAATTAAATATACAACAATTTTTTTTACGTGATTGAAACCCAACTACGATCGTATTTGTAATCACAGTGTTTAAATAAAGATATTAATTTAAAAAATACAACAATTGAACTTAAAAGGTGCCTTTTGGGGCTGGAACAATGGCGCAGCGGTAGGGATTTGTCTTGCATGTGGCCGACCCAGGATCGATCGATCCCCAGCAACCCAGGCATCTCCTGAACCTGCCAGGAATAATTTTTTTTTTTTTTTTTTTTGGTTTTTGGGCCACACCCGGCAGCGCTCAGGGGTTACTCCTGGCTGTCTGCTCAGAAACAGCTCCTGGCAGGCACGGGGGACCATATGGGACACCGAGATTCGAACCAACCACCTTTGGTCCTGGATAGGCTATTTGCAAGGCAAACGCCGCTGTGCTATCTCTCCGGGCCCCCAGGAATAATTTTTGAGCGCAGAGCCAGGAGTATTCCATGAGTGCTGCCAGGTGTGGCCCCAAAACAGAACAACAACAAAAAATATATACTTGAGGGGCAAACAGTTTAAGAATGTAATACTGCTGAATTCCAAAGCAATGAGAGTTGTAAGTGTCAGAGAACATGCATCATAAAAATGCTTGTGGAGAGAAAAATTGTGACTCAAAGAGTAGGGGAAAGTTAGGGAAGAGAGGAAAATGAAAAAAGAAGCTAGAGGTTGAGTGAGGGAATGCATTTTACTCACTGGTAATAAATGGGAAACTGGAAATATCTAACTTAGAAGAAATAATAATTGAGTTAATAATATTTTCAAAATCTGTTTTGGGAAGACAGTAACAGATATTTTGACAAAGTAAAATAGTAAAATAAATCAATTAAGCAGAGAGGTAATAGGACACAAAGTAGGGCAGTGGCAGAGGAAATCATGATAAATGGATGGGAAAAGTGTCAACTTTTTGAAAAAGTCTTCCTTCTTATTCATCCCTCGGACCAAACGATCCTACTGAGAAGTCAGGGTACTATTTAACAAACTTATAGTTGTGACTGTTAGACACCTTATAGGTTAACAATTCTGGATTTAACAGGCACTGCAAAGACAGGAAATGAGGTGGGAAGCAAGAGTTATTACATTACTACAGTTAATGTAGAGATATTCAGTAAAAAAATTATCAAAAAGCTAGGTAGAATAAGAGCAGAATTTTTTTTTTTTCATTCTTAATTGGAGGCTGATTTGAACACAGAATTTCAAGTTGTATTCAGAGGTCTCTCCTGGCTCCATACTTATAGAACTATTTGGTGCAGGATTGATTGTGGGGTTCCCACAATCACGTCATCTTACAAACCTCTGGTCTACTTCTTGGCCCCCCCCACTTTTTTTTTTTTTGGTTTACCTCTAGCGCCACCTTGCCCGCCCCTTGGCCCCCTTTATAAAATTTGTTTTTGTTTCTTTGGGCTACACCTGTTTGATGCTGAGGGGTTACTCCTGGCTAAGCGCTCAGAAATCGACCCTGGCTTGGGGGGACCATATGGGCCGCCGGGGGGGATCAAACCATGGTCCTTCCTTGGCTAGTGCTTGCAAGGCAGACACCTTACCGCTAGTGTCACCTCTCCGGCCCCCTTTTATAAAATTTTAATAATAATTTTTTATAATAATAAAAATTTGTGAAAACAAATGTGACCCTTACCTTTTCATAATGAGTTTCCATGCATAAGAAGATAGTGTACGCTGTTAAACAAGCCAAACAGCCTTCAAGATATGATTGGCCCCCAAGCTTCTCTGCTTCTGCATAAAGGTTATTTAGAGTTCTAACTGTTTCTTCAAACTGCTGCCTATCAATCTGTAGAAATAAAAATTTTAGAAAACTATTATCAACCCAATAATGTTTACTATGACTAACTTTATTGTTAACATTCTTACCTAATAACTAGAAAACATTTAGGTGATTAAATATGGATCTTAGCTATTGAAATTATGACTGAATTTTATACCTCTTATGCACAAATGATATCTTCAAGATTCAGCATGACTTTTTTTGAATGGGGGGGGTTTGGTTTTTGGGACACACCCCATTAAGCTCAGGGGTTACTCCTGGCTCTGCACTCAGAAATCGCTCCTAGCTTGGGGACCATATGGGATGCTGGGGGATTGAATCGCTGTCCATCCTAGGTTAGCGCGTGGAAGGCAAACACCCTATTACTTGTGCCATCACTCCAGCCTCTCAGCATGGCATTTCTTTGTTGTTTTTTGGGTTATACCCAGTAGGTCAGGCATTACTCCTGGCTCTGAATTCAGCTATCACTCTTGGTGGGGCTTAGGAGACCATATGGGGAGTTGGGGATCTGGGTCAGATACATGCAGTGCAACTGTGCTATTTATCCGGCCCCAAAATGATGTTTCTTTATGCTTTCTATTGGACTTTTCGTAACTTAATTATACAATTCATCTACCTTTCTATTTAATTGTATTTACATTTACTGAGCACCTACCATCAGACTGAACAATAGACCTTAGAGAAGGTTATTAATTTATTTATTTTTCTTGGCTCCCAAGCAAGTGAAACAGGTAGTCAAAATTAGGGTCCAAGAATGTAGCATGGTTTGGTTTCTGCATTGCTGGAACCATCAGAGCAATATATGATGGTGAAGAGCTGGAAATCTTAGTAACCAAACACAGGAATTTATGAGGTAAAGGACTTTCAAAGTATACAGATCAAAAGGTCTAAGTTTTATATTCTTTTACCTCAAACTCCCATAACTTTTAAAATAACTTTGATTACTAAAAGTTCACACTTTTGAAGGCAAGTATATCAAAATCCCACCCAAGTAACTCTCTATAGCAAGTCATTTCTATAGTTTTGTTACATTTACGTTAATTCTATTATCCTTCTCCTCCTCCATTTTTTGTTTGCTTTTAGTTATTCTGAGTAATGTTTGGGTGGTACTTCTGGCTTGGGGATAGCTCAAGGGACTATGTGGTGCTGAAAATGGAATCAAATCTCCACCTGCTAAGCATCTACTCTCTGTACCTGGTCGTCACCATCTACTTTTCACTAATCATCTGCATTTACTCTTATTTTCCAATATAAAAAAACAATTTTTGGGGGCCGGAGAGATAGCATGGAGGTAGGGCATTTGCCTTGCATGCAGAAGGACAGTGGTTCGAATTCCAGCATACCTTATGGTCCCCCAAGCCTGTCAGGAGCGATTTCTGAGCTTAGAGCCAGGAGGAACCCCTGAGGGCTGCCGGGTGTGACCCAAAAACCAAAACCAAATTTAAACCAAACACAATTTTGTCTACTTCAAATTTGAGTACTTCAATATTTGATTTCAAATTCAAATCTTTTTTTTTTTTGGTTTTTGGGCCACACCCATTTGACGCTCAGGGGTTACTCCTGGCTATGCACTCAGAAATCGCCCCTGGCTTGGGGGGACCATATGGGTCACCGGGGGATCGAACCGCTAGCGCTTGCAAGGCAGACACCTTACCTCTAGCGCCACCTTCCCGGCCCCTTCAAATTCAAATCTATATAAAACCCTAGTGTTTCTTTTTGTTTGTTTGTTTGTTTTGTTTTAGGTCACAGCCATCGGGGCTCAGGGGCTACTCCTGGCTCTGTGCTCAGCAGAAGCAGGCACAGGGGACCATATGGGATGCCGGGATTCGAACCAGAGTCCATCCTGGATCAGCTGCTTGCAAGGCAAACGCCTTACCACTGTGCTATCTCTCTGGCCCCAAAACATTAGTGTTTCAAGACACATGAGTATTTCATCCAAAACAATCCTGGTAACAAAAGCAATTTTGTGTGTCCTTACTCTAGACTTTCTTAATATATTTCTTATTCCTAAAACTAATAATAAAAATGAATTTCCTCTCGCGAAAAAAAAAATTAATGCAGCAAAATGCAACTTGAGATAAAATATTCTCAAGATTTTTTGTTTGTTTCTTCTGTTTTTGAGTCAAACTCACTGATGCTCAAGGCTTACTCCTGACTCTGGACTCAGGAATTAGCTCTGGCAGTGCTCAGGGAACCACACAGGATGCTGAGGATCAAAGATGGATTGGTGAGTGAAAGGCAAGAGCCTTACCCCTGTACTATTGATCTGGACTCTCAAGAACATAAACTTAAAGAAAAAAACTGATTATCTTAAGCTACTTGGCTCTTTTAAATTGGGCGCCATTTTAATCAGTTGTTTTGAAGGCATGGAAAACTGTGAGGACTTTATGAGCACATGGCAGAAAAAATACGAGGTAAGCATAAAATATTAATTTTTTTATTTTAGAGAATATGGACAAGTTTTTTGACAAAGATTGGGTAGATGGAGACAATTTTTTTTTTTTTTTTTGTTTTTTGGGTCACACCCGGCAGTGCTCAGGGGTTACTCCTGGCTGTCTGCTCAGAAATAGCTCCTGGCAGGCACGGGGGACCATATGGGACACCGGGATTCGAACCAACCACCTTTGGTCCTGGATCGGCTGCTTGCAAGGCAAACGCCATTGTGCTATCTCTCCGGGCCCCAGATGGAGACAATTTTAAAAGCCGAAGTAGCTTTCCTTTACTTTGAAGATATAGTATATCAAGACTGGTGATCTAGGGAACCTAAATCAGAATTCTTATTTTTTTAAAAGACTCAGGCAAATAAGTCAGAGAACAAAATTAATGATAAACTGTTATGTTCATTTAATTTGGCCTAAATTAATGCCTTTATTTTTTCCCTTGTAGATCCTCAAAAGTCTAAATAATTTCATGATCAAATTTGTCTAAAACTTTATGACTTAATAATTTAATAATTTATTTAGATTACTTCAGATATAAAATGAGATGAAGTGATGGGATCCAACCCAGAAATACCATATTTCTTTCAGATTAGGGTTAAATTACTAATCATACTAAAAATACTAATATTTAAGAACAATTTCAATGCTGTATAGTATGGATCATAAAAACATATCCAAAAAAAAGGTAAAGGACTTTTTAAAAAGCTAATAAAAAGGGATTAGAAGAGTTAAAAAAAAAGTCAAGAACTTAAGGCTACTTAAAACAAAGGACAGGGGCCGGAGAGATAGCATGGAGGTAAGGCGTTTGCCTTTCATGCAGAAGGTCATCAGTTGGAATCCCGGTGTCCCATATGGTCCCCCGTGCCTGCCAGGAGCAATTTCTGAGCATGGAGCCAGGAGTATCCCCTGAGCACTGCCGGGTGTGACCCCCCCCAAAACAAAACAAAACAAAACAAAAAAACAAAGATTTTTTTCTTTTCCTTTTGGGCCATACCAGGCGACACACTCAGATGCACACACAGGCAACACAGGAATTACAACCAGTTCGGCACTCAGAAATCACTCCTAGCAGGGTTGGGGACCATATACAGTGATGGCTAACCTTTTTGAGCCCGCGTGCCCAAACTGCCACACAAAACCAAAAAATTTTCTCAAAGTGCCAGCATGTCAATAATTACCACATATCTTAATTGTGGACTTTCCCGCATGCCAGCTTCAAGGCCTTTGTGTGCCACCACTGGCACACGTGTCATAGGTTTGCCATCGCTGATATAGGATGTCAGGGATCAAATCTGTGTCCTCTGCGTCTTTGTGCCCCATCGATCAGTGTTTCTAAAGTGGGCAGAATTGGCCCCACAGGATGGGCAGGGGCACAGAATTAATTCAGAGGGACTGTAATAGCCTTAGATGCAAATGGAGATGTTTTCTGTTGATTCAAAAGGTAAATTTCCCAGAAAATGCTTATTTTATTCCAAAAGAAAGAGGAGACTTTTGAAATATTGGGGGGAGGGGTGCTAAGATCCTAAGTAGAGGGAACTGATATTGGTGTTGGGTGTGGACCTGGTGAACCAAATGGTCTGGAACTTTACTATTAACAGTACTGTAAATAATCTAAACTATTTTTTAGTGTTAAATCAAAGGCAATTTTTTTTTTTTTAGTTTTTGGGCCACACCCGGTGACGCTCAGGGGTCACTTCTGGCTCTGCCACCAGAAATCACTCCTGATTTGAGGGATCATATGGGATACCGGGGGATGGAACAGTGGTCCGTCCTAGTTTAGAGTGTGCAAGGCAAATGCCCTACCGCTTGTGCCACCACTCTGCCCCCCAAAGGCAATTCTTATAAGGAAACAGAGACTTTTATGGTCCCTGGTCAGACATAAGTGGGCAACTATCCCTTTAAGGGTGAAGCCCTCAATTACTAGACACCAGGTAATTACCAGACACACTTGTGCGTGCTCCTCCCCTCTCTGGAGCCTGGGGATGTATAAAGCTGAAATGCTAGGGCTCCCCCTGCAATGCTTGGAGAAACTGTTGGCCTGTTCCAGTTGCTCCCTGAGTTCCTTCTCTCCTTCTCCCTCTTCCTTTCTCTCTCCCTCTCTCTTTCCCTCTCCCTCTCTCCTCCCCTCCCTCCCTCCCCCCACATCCTCCTTCAAGCAATGTTTCTCACATAAAAGGTGGGGTCATGGCAAGAGATTAAGGAGCCAACTAGTAGGACAGGGAGGCCAGAGGAAGGAAATAAAGTTGGAAGGGGGTCACAGTACAAAAAATGTTGAGAAACACTATTTTAAAGAACTGCTCTGACAACAAAGCATTTAAGCACCAAAGTACTACATTATAACAGGAAGTGGGGAAAGTATGCTTGTTAAGAGAATCTGTCATTACTCTGAAACGATATAAATATTATGTATGTATATAAATGTAAAATGCTTAAATAATTTATAGTTAACATATGTTTAACAACTGTTTAACATTTTTTGGTGGGGGGGGGTCACACCCGGTGGTGCTCAGGGGTTACTCCTGGCTCTGCACTCAGAAATTGCCCCTGGCAGGCAGTGGAGACCATATGGAATGCCGAGATTTGAACCACGTTTCTTCCTGAATCCGTTGCCTGTAAGGCCAATGACCTACCGCTGTGTTCTTTCTCCAGCTCTCTGTTTAACATGTTAACTGTTAACATAACAACTGTATAACATGTTTAACAACTGTATATTATTGTTCCTCTATTCAGATGCCAAATATATATTCCCACAAAAGGAAAAGGAGCAAATAGTACAATGTGTAGGTTATGTAGAAAAGATTAGGATAACATTATGTAATAATTGCAATTTAATCACAAGACAGAAAATAAAGTTTTCCCAAACAGTTTAAAGTGTAAATTGGTTTCTAGATGCATACATTTAAAAGAAAAAAATTCAAAGGCATAATATCTGAAGAGGGAGGGTTACTTTCAGCTTGGTGCTCTTTGATGTGAGCTGTGGTGGAAAACCACATGGTATGAGAGAATGTAGTTCCTGTTGAGAAGCATATACTTCAGCTCTTTAAAATCATCTCTCCAGTCTCCAGAAACACTAAGTAATAAAATCATGTAATATTCAATATAGTACACAGAATCACAGCAGCTAGTATAGATGAATTTAAAAAGGAAAGTCTCCAGAATTAAGAAATTTTAGAGAAGCCACAACAACAACAAAGGTGTCCACAGTGACCGAGTTGTGTTGAATGTAGGCCACATGGCAAATCAAGAGCAAGCCCCCAAACAACACGGACTATGGTCTACACATCAAAACGGTCAGAGGCCAAGCAGGCCAAGGCTTATGCAACTGCAAGATAATCTCTCACCACATTCAGACCACATGGAACCAAGGTAAAGCAGCGCAAACCACTACCACACCTGGAGGGTGAAGGCTGCAATCGACCGATCAGTACTAATACAGTATATTACGTCTCTGAAATGAAGTTCAAAGTGGGGAATACTTAGGATGTTCAATGAGCTCAAAGAAACAATGAAATAAAAAAAGAAACAATGGAATGGATTGCCAATAAAACACAAGAGGATATGAAAGTAGAATGAGAAAAATACAAACAGAAATGTCACAACTTTAAGAGAAAAGAAAAATGCACTGGAAGACCTCACCACCAGCATAACAGCAGCTGAAGACACAGTGAGCTTAAAGATGAAGTGCAGAACACCTCCTGACAACAAAGAATAAAAAAGGCCTCAAAATAAACAAACAGAAAATGATCAAAAAACAAGAGAAAACAATTGAACGTTAGGATAAATTAGACAGAAATAACAGAAGAATCATTGGGGTCCCAGAGAGCCAGGAAGAAAGTCCCTACAAAGGACCAACAGTCAAAGACATCATTGCTGAGAAAGTCACAGAGCTGAAGAATGCATACAACCATATCCTGGATGCCTGAAGAGTACCAGTTAAAAATACCCTGGTCACATCCAAGTCACAATGATGGAGATAGAATACTGAAAGCAGTAAGATCAGAAAGAGAAATTATGGGCCAAAGAGATGGCATAGAAGTAGGGCTTTTGCCTTGCATGCAGAAGGATGGAGGTTCAAATCCCGGCATCCCATATGGTCCCTCCCCCGAGCCTGCCAGGAGCGATTTCTGAGTGTGAAGCCAGAAGTAACCCCTGAACCCCTGCCATGTGTGAAACACACACACACACACACACACACACACACACACACACACACACACACACACACACAAAGAGAGAGAGAGAGAAATTACATACACATAAGCACCCTTAAGATTTACAGCAGATTTATCACAGCAACCCTCTTGGCTCGAAGGCAGTGGTGGGATACAGTGAAAAAAATTAACAATATAAAGGTCTCACCAAAAATACTTTACCGAGCTAGACTTTCATTCCAGTTTGAAGGAAGGATAAGCAACTTCATGCATAAACAACTCAGGAACTTTAGTCATAAACCAACCTTAAAATACCTGAAAGGTACGTCAAGGTGAGACAAACCTTACAAATACAGAACATTTCTACATAAAGATGGCACAAAATTCCATGACAACAATTTATCCTTCCTTCAAACTGAAAATTAAACAGCTCACTACCAATCAACCTATGGGTCAGAGAGAAAATCTCGATTCCTGAAATAAACAAGAATGAGGATACTAGGTTCAGAGCAGGATAGTACAGCAAGTAGGGTGTCTGCCTTGCATGTGGCTGACCTGAGTTTGATCTTTGGCATCCTACATAGTTCCCCAAGACTACCAGAAGTGATTTCTGGGTGCAGAGCCAGGATTGATGCCTGAGTACAGCTAGGTGTGGCTCACATGTCCAAAAAAATGAGAACTCTAGGACACTATCAGAATTTATGGGACACAGCAAAAGCAGGATTAATAGAAAATTTATAGCTGGGGCTGGTGAGGTGGCGCTAGAGGTAAGGTGTCTGCCTTGCAAGGAAGGACCACAGTTTGATCCCCTGGCGTCCCATATGGTCCCCCCAAGCCAGGGGCAATTTCTGAGCAATTAGCCAGGAGTAACCCCTGAGCATCAAACGGGTGTGGCCCAAAAAGAAACAAAAAACAAAACAAAAAAAAATTTATAGCTTTGTAAACGTTCATTGGAAGGAAGGTTCTACATAAATAACTTAATGTCACAGCTTAAGAAAATGGAAAATTATCAATAAAATGAGCTGAAAACTGGCAGGAGGAATGAAATAATAAACCATAAGAACACAGAAGCCTGAGCAACAGCACGATCCCTGGTATCCCAATAACCCTGAGCCTGCCAGAGTAATTTCTGAGTGCAGAGCAGTAGTAACTCTTGACTGCAGCCCCAAAACAAACAAACAAATAAAACAAAACAACAACAAAAACAATAACTTAGAGCTGGATAGAAACCAAAGAACTGGAAACCCCAAAATAACCCAAAAGATGAATAAAAGCAAGAGCTGACTCTGGGAAAAAATAAGCAAGACCAATAAACTATCAGCATAACTCATTAAGTAAGAGAGAACCCTAATAAACTGAATTAGAAATGAATGGGGATGTCACTACAGACACCACTGAAATTCAAAGGATAATCTGAGACCACTTTGAGAATCTTTATGTCACAAAATGAGAAAACCAGAAGAAATAGATAAATTCTTGGACTCCTTTAACCTCCCAAGGTTGAACAAAGATGCCTTGAAACCTGAACAGGCCTATCACTATGGAAGAAATTGAAATGGTAATCAAAAGGTCTCATCAAATAAAAGCCTGGGCCCAGATGAATTTACTATGGATTTATTCAACCTCCCAAAAGGACCTATTGTCAAACCTTTTCAACATCATCCAGGAAACTGAAAAACAGAAACACTTCCAAACAGTTTTTATGAAGCTAATAGCACAATACAAAAACACTACAAAAACCGAGAATTACAGACTGATATCCTTTATGAACATAGAAATAAAGACCCTCAACAAAATACTAGCAAAGAGAAACCAACAATTTATCAAAAAGGCCATCCACTATGACCAAGTAGGATTCATCCTGAGGATGCAAGGATAGTTTTTAAACATATGCCAATCAACATTATATAACATATCAATTAAAAAAATGTCACTATCTGGGGCCAGAGAGATAGCACAGTGGCGTTTGCCTCGCAAGCAGCCGAGTCAGGACCTAAGGTGGTTGGTTTGAATCCCGGCATCCCATATGGTCCCCTATGCCTGCCAGGAGCTATTTCTGAGCAGATAGCCAGGAGTAACCCCTGAGCACTGCCAGGTGTGGCCCAAAAACCCAAAACCAAAACAAACAAACAAACAAAAACAAGGTCAATTATCATATGATCATTTCAATAGGTGCATGGAAAGAATTTGAAAAAGTTCAGCACTCATTCATGATAAAAATTTTCATCAAGATGAGAACTAATGGAACTTTCTTCAGTATAATCAAAACATTAACTTAATGGGGAATAAAAGCCCTTTCCCTAAGATCTGGAACAAGATATGTTGTTCACTCTCTTGTCACATCTATTCAATATAGTAATGGAGATTACTTGCCATAACAATTAAGCAAGAAAAGATATCAAGGAATCTAGATAAAAATGGTAGCACTCAAGTTCTCATTATTTGCAGTTAATATCTATATAAGAAAAGCTTGAACTCCAGAAAAAGGCATCTAGAAACAATTTATCTGTACATTAAAGTGGTAGGCTACAGGGGCCGGGCGGTGGCACTAAAGGTAAGGTGCGCCTGCCTTGCCTGTGCTAGCCTTGGACGGACCGCGGTTCGATCCCCCGGTGTCCCATATGGTCCCCCAAGCCAGGAGCAACTTCTGAGTGCATAGCCAGGAGTAACCCCTGAGCGTTACCGGGTGTGACCCAAAAAACCAAAAAAAAAAAAAAAAAAAAAAAAGTGGTAGGCTACAAAAATTAACACACAAAAAGTTTTTAATGAAAGAGAAGAGACATTTAAAACAATCCTACTGGGCTAGAGGTAAGGCATCTGCCTTACAAGCGCTAGCCTAGGATGGACCAGGGTTCAATCCCCCGGCATCCCATATGGTCCCCCCAAGCCAGGAACGATTTCTAAACACATAGGCAGGAATAACCCCTGAGCATCAACGGGTGTGGCCCAAAAAACAAAAACAAACAAAAAATAAAGCAATCCTATTAACATTTGTGCCTCAGAAAATCAAGTACCTCAGAACCAACTTAAGAGGTAAAGACCTATACAACAAATAAACAAACAAAACCCCTACAAAACACTACTTCAACAAATGAGAGGATACAAAAAAATGGAAACCCAGCCCTGGCTCATGGATTGGATTAAAATGGCAATATTCAAAGTTGGAGCGTTGGGTGGCGCAAGTGGCAAGGCGTCTGCTTTGCACACGCTAGCCTAGGACAGACAGCGGTTCAATCTCTCAGTGTCCCATATGGTCCCCCAAGCCAGGAGCGATTTCTGAGTGCAAAGCCAGGAGCAACCCCTGTGTGTCGCCAGGTGTGGTCCAAAAACCAATAAATAAATAAACAAATAAATTAATTAAATGGCAATATTCCTTAGAGCATTGCACAGGTTCAATGCAGTTCTTATCCTTATAAGATGCATGATGTTTTTCAATGAAATAGATCAAACATTTCTATGGAATAATAAACCTTCAGGAATAACTAAAGATCCTTGGGGAAAAGATTGGTGGGAAGGGGTACTACTTTTCCCAATTTTAAATGGTGCCATAAAGCAGTAGTAATTAAAATGGCTTGGTATTGGAATAAAAAGAATTTCACATTGGTGGAACAGATCCTGAGACAGATCCCCAGGTATATAAGTAAATTTTTGATAAAGGAGCAAAATAAATAAATAAATAAAATAGGGAAGTGGAATAAGGAAAAACTCTTTAACAGTGGTATTGAGAAACAAGTCAGCTATGTGCAGGAAATTGAACTCAGATCACTTCCTGACAGTATACAGAAAGGTCAAATCAAATTAAGAACCTTAATATCAGACATGAAACCATAAGGTATATAGAAAAAACATAGGTAGAACTGCTCATGACATTGAAGATAAAGATATATTCAAGGATGAAACAACACTGACCAAATAAGAAGCAAAGATTAAATTAAATTACAAAGATTACATTAAATTACAAATCTTATGGGGCCAGAGAGATAGCACAGCGGCATTTGCCTTGCAAGTAGCCGACCCAGGACCTAAGGTGCTTGGTTCGAATCCTGGTGTCTCATATGGTCCCCTGTGCCTGCCAGGATCTATTTCTGAGCAGATAGCCAGGAGTAACCCCTGACCACCGCTGGGTGTGGCCACAAAATCAAAAATCCCCAAACAAACGAACAAAAAATTATGAACCTCAAAGTAAATGATACCAGAACACAAGACTGTCCATGGAATGAGATAAACTATTCACCCAATACCCATCTGATAGGGGTTAATATCTAAGATATATAAGGCACTAGTATAGCTTAACAAGAAAAACACAATGATCCCCATCAAAAATAATGAAGAGATGAGATGAACAAACATTTCCTCAAAGAAGAAATACAGATGGCTAAAAGGCACAGGAAAAAAAACCCTCCACATCATTAATCATCAGGGAGATGCAAATTAAAACTACAAGAAATGTCATCTCAAAGCCCAGGAACTAGTACACATCAAGAACAAGTACATACAAGCAATTCTGGTGTGGAAATAGGGTAAAAGTACTCTCATTTAATGCTGGTTTGAATGTAGAGTGGTGCAGCCTTTTTGGAAAACAATATGGATATTCCTCAAAAAACCTAGAATTTGAATTCCTATATGACCCATAAAATTGCCCCTACACATATGCTATGGATCCAAAATCACATGCAGAAAAATCATTGCATCCTATATTCATCATAGCACTATTCACAATAGTCATGATATGGAAACAACCCAAGTGCCCTAGAACAAATGTGTGGATAAAGAAAATCTGGTATATCTACACAATGTAATATTATGAAGCTGTTAGGAAAAAGTAAAGTCATGAAATCTGATGACACATGGATGGAAATGGAGAATATTAGGCTCAGTAAAATGAGTCAGAGGGAGGATAGATATAGACTAATGTTTATTCTAATTTGTGGGATATAGAAAATAGTAATATAAAAAATGGCAATAATACCCTCAAAACAGTAAAGATGAGGACCAAGAGGACTAGCCCATGATAGGAAGCTTGCCACAAATAGCAGGGAAGTGTAGTTAGGGCAGATAAGGGAACACTAAAATAATCAGAGTTGGGAATTATCACTCTGGACAAGAACTGGGTGCTGAAAGAAGGTAAAGTGATATGCATAATGCCCCTTCAGCAACCATACTGCAAAACAGTGTTTAAGAGGGGGAAAAAGGTCGGGGAAGAAAGAAGGAGAGAGAGAGGGAGAGGGAGAGGAAGGGAGAGAGAGAGAGAGGGAGAGAGGGAGAGAAAGAGAGAGAAAGAGAGAGAAAGAGAGAGAAAGAGAGAGAAAGAGAGAGAAAGAGAGAGGTGCAGACAGTGGGGGAAACAGGAGGTAAGGGGGAGGACAGGAAGCAAACTGGGGACACTCAAACTCAATCATGAACAACTTTGTACCTGTATCTCATGGTGATTCAAAATAAAGATAAATAAATATCAATCTCCTCTTCGAACTACTACACTATCATTGTTGGTATTTTCACGTGGACTATAAAATAAAGTCAACCACACATGGAGGAGCCGGAGAGATAGCATGGAGGTAAGGGGTTTGACTTGCATGCAGAAGGACGGTGGTTCGAATCCTGATATCCCATATGGTCCCCCGAGCCTGCGGGGGGCGATTTCTGAGCGTAGAGCCAGGAATAGCCCCTGAGTGCTGCTGAGTGTGACCCCAAAACAAAAAGCAAACAAACAAACAAACAAACAAACAAACACACATGGAGTAGAAAACTGTCTGATTCTGCAAATATATATATATATATATATAATATATATTGGCTCACCTGTGAGTTGTAAGGTTAAAATTCTATAACTTTTTTTTTTTTGGTTTTTGGGCCACACCCGGCAGTGCTCAGGGGTTACTCCTGGCTGTCTGCTCAGAAATAGCTCCTGGCAGGCATAGGGGAGCATATGGGACACCGGGATTCGAACCAACCACCTTTGGTCCTCGATCGACTGCTTGCAAGGCAAAGGCCGCTGTGCTATCTCTCTGGGCCTGAAAATTCTATAACTTTTAATCAATGGAATCTTGTACACCACAAGAAGTATGGTAAAAAAAAAAAAAGCATAGTTTACATTCTCATTTGAAAGTAAGTCATGAGTTTCCAAAATTGGCTTTAAAACTTTGACCCTTTTTTTTTTTTTTTTTTTTTTTTTTTGTGGTTTTTGGGTCACACCCGGCAGTGCTCAGGGGTTACTCCTGGCTCCATGCTCAGAAATTGCTCCTGGCAGGCACGGAGGACCATATGGGACGCTGGGATTCGAACCGATGACCTCTTGCATGAAAGGCAAACGCCTTACCTCCATGCTATCTCTCCAGCCCCAACTTTGACCCTTTTTATATTAACATGTAAAAATGCATTCAATATGATGTTAAATTATGTTAAAAAACACTCAAAAGCTCTAGTCAATATGCAACTTGAACAAAATCTAATCTTTTCAAACAACTGGAATGATCTATCTAGTGTCAAGCTCAGTTGACACATCAACAGCCTGATAATAAATGACAACATTTACAAGGCATTTCACAATCTAGAAACTATCTTTATACCATATGCTTGACCTTAATTTTAATTTGCCTTAAGAAACATACTTGGGCCGCCAACCTGCCTGTAAGTATAAATCAACCTAAAGGGCACAATCATTGATAATTGTGGATTTGTAACCTTGGGAATCCGGCAGCGCAACTTATCTTACTACTAGTACCGTCTCATCAACACCCACTTGGTCCATGATCAACATTTCTTAGTACCACACCTATAGTATGCCTCATCAACTCAGTCCTTCACCCTTTGTCAGAAGAAGGAAAACAAAAACTGCTCTCATCTAACCAGAAAGTGATCTCGTGACAGGAAACACAGCAAGGAACAATGGCTTATGACCAAGCATCTCTGTAAGAAAACACATACATTCACATAATAAGCGAACTCCGTTGTAAAAGAAGAATGATTTTTTTTGGAGTGTCCTAACTGCAGAACAGAGGCAAGGGCTAACCCATTTTCCTCATTTCTCTGCGCAAAATTGCCATAGGAGGGCCATTATGATGTGCAAACTAACACAACCTAGTTGTGGCCAGTGGTAGTACGAAAATGTTCCTGTCTTGTGTGATAAGGTTTAAAAAGTTAACAACCACTTCTGGGGTTCATCTAATGCTCTTCGTTTTTGTTTTGTTTTGTTTTGTTTTCAGATTCCAAGTGGCGAGTGAGAACTGCTTCCCATCACTTCATAAACCCTTTTCTGCTCAACAGTGCAACAGTGTGGAAGCCACAAGTGCCAGTCACAAGCAGGACGACGAGGATGGATGCAAGCTGATTGAGAGACCCAGAGGCCTGGGGAATGAATTCATGAGTTCCCATCATTGTGATCAGTACCCAGGGGAAGCGATGGCTGCGGAAGATGACAGCTGGGCACTGAGCATCCGATGAGTGTTCTATGCCCACCCAGAGGGCTTGGCATGCCCACTTGCAAACTCCAGATCTTGCTGCGTGGCCCTCCTGGTACAATCCTTGGCCCCTGCCCATGCCAGAGCCCAGAGCCACTCCCTGGGCCTGGAGCCAGCTGGGACTCCCACCTAGGCCCGGGTCTAGCTCCCTCGCCTAGAGCATGCTGTTTGGGGGGGGTGCAAGGGATACCATACCCGGTTCTCCAGCTCGGCGGGGAACTTGGTCTGGAACTGGCAGCGTGTGCCACTGCTGTAGTCTCGCTGGATGAACACCTTCCCGGACACAGGCGCCTGCTGAGGCCTCATGGCGAGGAGAAGACGGGGGGCGCTGAGGTCCAGTTGGGGGACACAAGCAGAGGGGTCAGATTCCAGGCCTGCACTTTTGCAAGGCTTCCAGTCCAGCCCGCCCCCCCTCAGTCCCACCCAGAAGCTTCCAGTCACTCCCCATTCCCGCTTCTTGTCCGTGCGGGGCCTCTCCTCTCCCGCCCGGGACCTGGGATGCCCCCCCCCCGTCCTCCCCCAGCAGCCCAGCTCGACCCCCGGGCAACACCAACCCGCCTCCGCTGCCCTCCAGCCGCAGTCGCACCACGGCGTCTTCACTTACGGCCTGCCGCAAAACACAGCCCTCGCCCCGCCCCTCCGCTCGACGTCCCAACACAAATCTGGGACCTGCCCTCGCCTCCAGCCGTAAAGCGCGTCAGCCGAGACTGCGCGCTGCGGAAAGGGAGGGGGCGGTGCCGTGGGCGGGGTAATAGATGACTCTGACTCCGCCCCGGTCCCGCCTCCCGGAAACGCCAACCCGGAAAACCTGAATGAGCGGGGCGGGGCGGGGCGGGACTGAGGAGGCCTGAGCGTGGTCCTAAAACTACTGGGGATGGAGACTAGGCTTTGCTTTCCCCCCCAAGTGGCATTTCCCAGTAGAGTGTTATTTTTCCCTTGTGTGTTTGGATGTCGCAGGTTGCAAGTGGGACACCACCCACGTCTGCCTTTGCAAGACTGTTGCATTATTTTAGAAATAGAAAGCAGGTTCTTTTTCTATTATTTTTTAAATAATTTCTTTATTTAGGAAGGAGACTAAAAATTAATTGCTTTATTTAAACACTGTGATTACAAACATAATTGTAGTTGGGTTTCAGTCATAACAAGAACATCCCCTCACCCTTGCAACCTTCCCATCGCCAATGCCCTGAGAACTAGAAAGCAGGTTCTTTTTCTTTTTCTCTTTTTTAATAATTTTTTTATTTGGGGAGGGGACTAAAAATTAATTTATTTATTTAAACACTGTGATTACAAACATAATTGTAGTTGGGTTTCAGTCATAACAAGAACACACACACCCACACACCCACCCTTGCAACCCTCCCATCATCAATGTCCCCACATCTGTCTACATGTATTGGAGACAGGGTTTTTACATCCTTCACTCACTGACATTGTTATGATAGTTCACAGCGTAGTTATTTCTCTAACTGCACTCATCCCTCTTTGTAGTGAGTTTCCTATCTTGAGCCTGTCCTTCTGGCCCTCAACTCTGGGAATTATTTCAATGTCTTTAATTTTTCTTAAAACTCATAGATGAATGAGAGTATTTTGTGTGTATATGTGTATGTCTCTCTCCCTCTGAATAATTTCACTCAGCATAATAGATTCCATGTACATCCAAGTACAGGAAAATTTCATGACTTCATCTCTCCTGATGGTTGCATAATATTCCATTGTGTATATATATCACAGTTTCTTTAGTCATTCATCTGTGAAGGGCATCTTGGTTGAGAAAGCAGGTTCTTGTGAATTCACATGGTCCACAGATAACACACAGAAGGCCGAAAAGGGAAGACATAGAAGTTGCTCCAGAGCCAAGAGTAACTCCTAAGCACAGCCCGGTGTGACCCCCCCCAAAAAAAAAAAAGAGACAAGGAGTGGCAAAATGGATCAAAATGTTTAATCCAACATTTCCATTATTGGCTTCAACTTTTTTTTTTTTTTTTTTTTTTTTTTGGTTTTTGGGTCACACTCGGCAGTGCTCAAGGGTTACTCCTGGCTCTACACTCAGAAATCTCCCCTGGCAGAATCAGGGGACCATATGGGATTCTGGGATTTGAACCACCGTCCTTCTGCATGCAAGGCAAATGCCATAGCTCCATGCTATCTCTCTGGACTACCCCCCCCTTTTTTTTTGGTTTTTGGACCATACCTGGTGGCATTAAGGGATTACTCCTGGCTCTGTGCTCAGAAATTGCTCCTGGCAGGCTCGGGAGACCATTTGGAATACTGGGGATTGAATCTGGGCAGGTCGTGTCTGCAAGGCAAACACCCTACCACTATGTTATATAACTCCAGCCCAATGGATTCAACATTTTGATCCATTTTACTGCCTGTAAGAAACATATCCGAATAGTCAGAGCAAACATAGACTTAAAGTCAAAGGTCAGTGAACAATCATTCAAGCAAACAACTCTCTTAAGAAGTTGGCCAGACTAATATCAGACAAGTTATTTTATATTTAAATATAAATATTTATATTTATAAATATATATAAATATTTAAATAATATTTAAACAACAGTTTAAAAAAGGTTATAAAAGACAGAGATGTACATTTCTTTTTATTTTTTATTTTTTGTACATTTCTTTTTTCTCTTTCTTTCTTTCTTCTTTCTTTCTTCTTTCTTTCTTTCTTTCTTTCTTTCTTTCTTCTTTCTTTCTTTCTTTCTTTCTTTCTTTCTTTCTTTCTTTCTTTCTTTCTTTCTTTCTTTCTTTCTTTCTTTCTTTCTTTCTTTCTTTCTTTCTTTCTTTCTTTCTTTCTTTCTTTCTTTCTTTTTCTTTCTTTCTTTCTCTTTTCTTTTTTTTGGTTTCGGGCCACAGCCGTTTGATGCTCAGGGGTTACTCCTGGCTAAGCGCTCAAAAATTGCCCCTGGCTTTGGGGGACCATATGGGATGCTGGGGATCGAACCACGGTCCTTCCTTGTCTAGCGCTTGCAAAGCAGACACCTTACCTCTAGCGCCACCTCACTGGCCCCTTTTTTTTGTACATTTCTTAATAATCAAGAAATATGTACAAGAGGAAGAACCACACTCTTTAACATATATGCACCAAATGAGGGACCAGCAAAATATTTAAAACAATTGCTGATAGATTTGAAGAAAGGCTTCAATAACAATACAATAATAATAGGAGACTTTAATACCACTCTGTCACTTTTTTTTTTTTTTTTTTTGGTTTTTGGTTTTTGGGCCACACCCAGCAGTGCTCAGGGGTTACTCCTGGCTGTCTGCTCAGAAATAGCTCCTGGCAGGCATGGGGACCATATGGGACACCGGGATGCGAACCAACCACCTTAAGTCCTGGATCGGCTGCTTGCAAGGCAAACACCGCTGTACTATCTCTCCGGGCCCACTCTGTCACTTCTTGATATTGAACCAGACTAAAACTTAACAAGGATATACTGGCTCTGAAGGAAGGAAGAAATGGAAGAGAGTGGCTTAATATACATATTTATATATTTATGTATATATATATGGAGAGGCTTATATATATATGGAGAGGCTTAGATATAGATATAGATATAGATATAGATATAAGCCTCTTCATCTCCAAAAATTTGAATAGACATTCTTCTCCAATGCATGTATATATATATATATATTTTTTTTGAAGAATGTCACATATGTATTGGAGAAAAATGTCTATTCAGATTTTTGGAGATGGAGAGCTTATATATTTCTCCAATACATATGTGACATTCTTCAAGATAACCACAAGCTGGGCCACAAAATATACACCAAAAAAATCAAGAGGATAGAAATGATATTGACTATCTTCTAAGACTATGAGGCACTAAAAATATAAGTGAATTACAAATAGACACAGCAAGAAAACTTTTACACCTGGAAATTAAACAGCTCACTATGGAACAGCTAGTGGGTTAGAGATAACATCAAAAAGGAAATAAAGGGCCAGTGAGGTGGCCCTAGAGGTAAGGTGTCTGCCTTGCAAGCGCTAGCCAAGGAAGGACCACAGTTCGATCCCCCAGCGTCCCATATGGTCCCCCCAAGCCAGGGGTGATTTCTGAGTGCTTAGCCAGGAGTAACCCCTGAGCATCAAATGGGTGTGCCCGCCCCCCAAAAAAGGAAATAAAAAGATTCCTGGAAACAAATTAAAATGAAGACATGGATTATCAGAATTTGTTGGACACAGCAAAACTAGTATTAAAGGAAAATTTATAGATTTGCAAGCATTCATCAGGAAAGAAGAGAGAGCCTACATAAATAACTTAATGGCACAGCTTAAAATTTTGGAAAATGATCAAGAAAATGAACCAAAAATAGGCAAATGAAGGAAATAACAAGGTTCAGAGCAGAACTGGAAGCTTCCCTCTCAAAAAATCATAAAAGATCCATGATCTTATGAGTTGGGTCTTTGAAAAAAATAAACAAGACCAATAAACTACTCACAAGACGCACAAAGGAAGAAAATCTCAGTGTGTGTGTGTGTGTGTGTGTGTGTGTGTGTGTGTTTTGTGGGTTTTTTTTGGGGGGGAGCAGGGGTTACTCTTCGCTCTGCTCAAAAATAACTTCTGGCTGTGCTTGGGGAACCATATAGGATGCTGGGGTTCAAACCTATTTTGGGCCCATGCAAGGCAAATGCCAAACCCACTGTACTATCACTCTAGCTCCTCCAAGAAAGAGAAACTTAATAAACCGAAATAGAAATAAAAAGGAGGAAGTTGCAGAAATTTAAAGGGTAATCCAAAATTACTTTGAGAAACTTTATTGCCATAAAACAAGAGAACTTGGGAAAAATGGATAAATTCTTGGACTCCTATAACCTCCCAAGGTTAGACAAAGATGATCTGGCATATCTGAACAAACCTATAACTACTGTGGAAATTTAAATGGTAATCAAAAGGCTTATCAAAAACAAAGGCCTAAGCCCAGATGGATTCACTAATGAATTCTTTCAAACCGTTTTTGTTTGTTTGTTTGTTTTTGGGCCACACCCGGTGTTGTTCAGGGGTTACTCCTGGCTGTCTGCTCAGAAATAGCTCCTGGCAGGCACTGGGGACCATATGGGACACTGGGATTCGAACCAACCACCTTTGGTCCTGGATTGGCTGCTTGCAAGGCAAACGCCGCTGTGCTATCTCGCTGGGCCCTCTTTCAAACCTTTAAAGAGGACTTATTGCCAATCCTTTTCAGGTTCTTCCAGGAGATTGAAGAAACAGAAACACTAATCAAACATCACCTGATACCAAACAAACAAACAAAACCAAAGCTAACATTACCCTGATACCAAAAGCATACAGAGATGCCACAAAAAAGAGAACTACAGGCCAATTTTTTTTTTTTTTTTGGTTTTTGGGCCACACCCTGTGCCGCTCAGGGGTTACTCCTGGCTATGCGCTCAGAAGTTGCTCCTGGCTTCTTGGGGGACCATATGGGACACCGAGGGATCGAACCGCGGTCCGTCCTAGGCTAGCGCAGGCAAGGCAGGCACCTTTCCTCCAGCGCCACCGCCCAACCCCCAGGCCAATATTTTTGATGAACAAAGATACATAGATCTAGCAAATAGGATCCAGTGGTTCATCAAGAATGTCATACACTATGACCAAGTACAAATCATTCCAGAGATGCAGGGATGAGGGATGTTTTAAGTTTTGTAAGCCAATCAACATAACACAGTGTATTAACAAAAGAAAAGTAAAAATTATCAATAGATGCAGAGAAATCATTTGACAATTTCCAACACCTGTTCATGATAAAAACTCTCAACAAGATGGGGATGGAAGGAACTTTTCTAAATATAGTCAAGACAATTTACCACAAGCCCATAGTAAATATTATACTAAATAGGGAAAAGTAAAAGCCTTTCCTCTAAGGCAGAGGTCTCAAACTCAATTTACTTGGGGCCGCAGGAGGCAAAGTCGGGGTGAGGCAGGGCCGCATAAGGGATTTCACAAAAAAATAAGTCCTCAAACGTCATTAATAACAGTTTTAATTATTTCTTCTGAACATGAAAAGAACATTGAGTGAAGATCATGAACAGTTCTTCTGAACATGGTATCTTTTGCCTATTCCTTGTTGCCAGAGACTTGACAGCGCTTCTTCTCACAAATCTGAACCACATTTGGCTTTAGAGAGGAAGCAGTTGAGACCCTCAGTATGGCTTGAAGATGATCATCAAGTCTAGACCTATACTTTGACTTATTAAAGTTCAATGTGGAGAATAACTTTTCACACAAATATGTGCTCCCAAAAAGGCACATGGTGCGCTTGAACATTCAGGGAAGCTCAGGGAAGCTGGGGAGCAATTCTCTCAAAAATTGCCCATGCATGTCTGCTTTTCCACTAATCTCCCTGAACTTGGCTTTGAGATCAGAGTTGCATTGCAGGTCAATGAGCTCCATTTGAAACATAGGAGGCGCATCTTGCACATCAAAGGAAAAGGGGTCCACAAAAATTTGGAAAGTGGCTCTGTGCTTTTTGAAGTCTGCAAATCTGTGATCCAATCTCTAGCTTAAAAATAGCATCAACATATTTCTCAACACTCAATGGTATGCCTGCATCCACAAGTTCCTTGCATGCTGGGAAATGGCAAAGGTTTGTCTGAGAGAGCTGGGATTTCCATAACACAAGTTTTGTGGAGAATGCTCTCACGTTGTCATAGGCAGCACTGATAAGCTGCCCTGGGCCTTGTAACATCTTGTTTAGTACATTCAGCTTATGTGTGATGTCAACAAGAAAAGCTAAGTCCATGAGCCATTTGTGATCACTCAACTCAGAAACAGCATTCCCATCCTTCTCCATGAAGGCTTTTACTACTTCTCTCAACTAAAAAAATCTTTTCAGGACATTTCCCCTGCTGATCCAACGTACCTCAGTGAAATAGAGCACATCTCCACATTCTGACTCCATTTCCTCTAAAAAAGCATGGAACCTCCTGTGCTTTAAGCCCCTGGATCTGATTTGGTTGATGCATTTCACAACAACAGACATCACATTGTCACACGGCAGGCATTTACTGCAAAGGGCCTGCTGATGGATAATGCAGTGAAGAGCAATGGCCTTCTCTACACCCTCCTCTCCAAGTTTTTTTTGAACAAGTGCCACCAGTCCATTTTTTCTGCCTGTCATCAATGGTGCTCCATCGGTTATTATTCCAACAAACCTTTTCCATGGCAAACCTGCATTCTCAATGGCATCACACAGATGCTGAAATATCTCATTAGCGGTGGTCTGGCCATGCACTGGAATTATTGTGAGCAGTTCCTCTGTCAATTAAAAATCGCAATCAATACCACGGACATAAATTGTGAGCTGCGCAGTGTCTGCTATATCTGTGCCCTCGTCAAGAGCAACTGAGTATGCATCAAAACATTTGGTTTTCTCACACAGTTGATGATAAATGTCATTTGACATGTCAGAAATGCACTCTGCCACAGTGTTGGCAGAAAGGCTGATTTTGCTAAACTGACCTTTCTTTTCCAGACAGATAATACTTACAGCCTGTAACATGCTTTTTTTTTTTTTTTTTTAACAAACTCTCCTTCTGTGAATAGTTTCCCTGCCTTAGCAATCATCTCACTAACCATGTAACTAGCTTCGACTGATGCAATATTCTCTTTGGTTGCTTTCTTGAAGAAATCTTGTTGCCTCATTAGACATACTTTAAGACTGGCAATCCCTTGGCTCTCTCATTTCCTTGATATTTTGCACATGCCTCAGCATGTTTAGTTGAATAATGGTGTTTCAAGTCGTATTCCTTGTGCACTGCAACTTTCTCTGAGCAAATAAGACATGTGCGGATGTCCCTGAGCTCAACTAAGAAATACCGCATCTCCCACTTTTCCTGAAATTGTCTGTGCTCATCATCAATCTTTCTCTTCACTGCAGGCTTTGATGAAGTCATGATGAAGGTATGACAAAATCTAATTCTGTAATAAACTTCTCTCCCTTCTCTCCCTTAGGCCTCTGATAACGCAAGGGACAGTGGGCAGGAGCAACGGAAATGACGTCTGCACTAGGCGCAAAGTATTCGCGATTATTTGCTTACTGAATATTCGCAATAAAAATTGCATTAGTAAGAAAAAAATCGCAAAAAATTGCATTAAACATTTGCATACCCTGAACGGAACTGCTCGGGGTATGCAAATGTTTAGTGCGATTTTTTCTTACTAATGCTATTTTTATTGCGATTATTCGGTAAGCGAATAATCACGAATGCTGTGATATTTGAAGGCCGGCCCTGGGCCACAAAATGTTTTATGAAGGGCCGCAAACGGCTCACGGGCCGCGAATTTGAGACCCCTGCTCTAAGGTTTGGCACAAGACAAGGTAGCTTTCTCTTGCCACTTCTATTCAACATAGTACTGAAATACTTGCCATAACAATAAGGCAAGAAAAATATATCAGGGGCCGGAGAGGTAACATGAAGATAAGGCTTTTGCCTTGCAAGCAGAAGGACGGTGGTTCGAATCCCGGCATCTCATATGATCCCCGAGTCTGCCGTGAATGATTTCTGAGCCTAGAGCCAGGAAAAACCCCTGAGTGCTACCAGGAGTGACCCCAAAACCCAAAACCCAAAACCCAAAAAAAACCCAAAAAACAAAAATCAAAAACCGATATCAAGGGCATCCAGATAGGAAAGGAAGAAGTTAAGCTCTCACTATTTGCAAATGACATGATACTATATTTAGAAAATCCTAAAGGCTCTACCAAAAAGCTTCTAGAAACAATAGATTCATATAATAAAGTAGCAAGCTATAAAATTAACATACAAAAATCCATGGAGTTTTTTCATAATGCTGATGTTTTCTGTTTGCTTCCAGGAAAGGAACCTGAATGCTCAAGACCCGTTAGATGATACTTTATGATGCAGACTCCTTTTACAGTGCTCATTACCATATTACTTACTATTTTAGACTTGAAAATTTTGATTGATTTAGTAATGCTCTATGCATAATCTTACCTAGGAAGCCTTTCGTCAGTAAAGTTTTAGCTTTTCCCATGATAATTCACCTAGGAAATGGAAAACATTTCCATCGGACGTTCTGGCTTTAATTTTTTTGTTTGTTTTGTTTTAGGGTCACATCCGGCAGTGCTCAGGAGTCACTCCTGGCTTCAAGCTCAGAAATCACTCCTGGCAGGATAGGGGGACCATATGGGATTCGGGATTCAAACCACCATCCTTCTGCATGCACGCTCTACCTCCATGTTATCTCTCTGGCCCCAGGCTTTACATTTTTTTAAGATTCTGATCCTTTCCATTCGGGTGAGTTTTTCAACTGTAACCTATGGATTGATCTTCATTGTTTGTCTATGTATATGTGTTGGTCACCTGTATGTTTGTTTAATGCCCATCAGTAATGTACATAATATCTGTCTATATTGTTTATAGTCCTTCCCCCCCCTGATATAAATAACCCTTCCTTTCCTTTTCCCCTGCTTACCACTTTAAAAATCCTTTTCTATCCTTTCCGTCTCTCACCACAATCTGTTATTTCTCCCTATTTAACCTTTTTACCCTTGGTTCTTAACTCCTCAGGAACTGGAACATTCCCCCAACCCCAACAGCTGCTAACCAGCTCCCAAAGTGAAAAGACAGCTTTCCAGTCCTTGCCTTGCCTGGGAAGAATCTACTGCCACTGCTGCTGCTGATTTGCTCTTGGCAGTCCCTTTCTCCCACCTCTCTTCACTGTGGACTGTTGCTTGCTACAAGATTCAGTTATGATCTGTGACTGCTGGGAGTTGTTTTTCAGACTATCTACAGGACCTTGTCGTAGGCTGAAGCTGTGCTCCAGATTTTATACTCCTCAGACTATTTTAAAAGACTTAAAGGGCATATATAAAGGGTATTTCTTTCATATATTTCTTTATATGTATTTTTTTTTTTGTGGTTTTTGGGTCACACCCGGCAGTGCTCAGGGGTTACTCCTGGCTCCATGCTCAGAAATTACTCCTGGCAGGCACAGGGGACCATATGGGACGCCGGGATTCGAACCGATGACCTTCTGCATGAAAGGCAAACGCCTTACCTCCATGCTATCTCTCCAGTTTCTAGATGTATTTCTTTAATAGGTATACATCTTTTTTGTTTGTCTGTTTGTTTGTGGGTCACACCCAGCAGCGCTCAGGGGTTACTCCTGGCTCTACACTCAGAAATCGCTCCTGGCAGACTCGGGGACCATATGGGATGCTGGAATTCAAATCACTGTCCTTCTGCATGCAAGGCAAACACCTTACCTCCATGCTATCTCTCCGGCCCAATAGGTATAGTTCTTATTGTGTATTTCCTTATGCAGATGTAATTTTCCCCATCCCTTTTATGATTTGTTTAGTAGGTAATTCTAGTAGATAAGTTTCTCTTGGGTACTGAGTTCATGTTAGAGCCAGGTTATAGAGGTTGTTTAACTTGTTTTTTTTACCCCCATATGCAACAATAAGGCTTCACCACATCAACTCTAGTATAGAAAAAAGTTCTCACGTATAGAAAAAAGTTCTTATCTAATACAAATAGGAACTCATAAATTTTATTTTGCTGGGGGGTTTTTCACCTTCAACATTTGTTATAGTGACCTGACTTAGGCTTCAGTTGGTCATTGGTTGTTCACCCCTGAACATCTTTGGAACTGCCAATGTTTTCTGCACCAGCATTGGAAATCGAACTTCTACCAGAAAGGCTCTAAAGTTACTGCCCTGGCACAGACTTTCCCTAGAGTGGGTTCATATGACACTTTGATGAGTTGGAAACAGCAACAACTTGCTTTCATGGCAGGTTTCCTTGCCTTGCCATCTAATGGTGAAATAAAATCAGAAGACGCTCTGTGACACTGAGACTTTGACATAGAATCTGTGCAAAAATTAAGATCTCTAATTATAGAAGCCTGGCTATGACAACCGTGATTGAGGAGAACTTTTACTGGTACCATGAAGAAAGACTTTGGAGTTAGAAAACTTAGTATGCTGGAGCCTGTAGTTGGTCTGATGGCTGGATGCTTCATGGGTAGGATCTACCTGTTTTTAGGCCAAATGTTTTTTTTCTTCTATTTCCCTAACTTTTGCTGCACCTATGTGAAAAACTGCCATCCTCTTAATTTTTCTCCTTTTAATCTGATCTTTTTTTTTTTTTTTATCCATTTTTCCCTTTCCCCTTCTTTTTTATTTTTTATTTTTGATCTTTTTTTAGTGGGGCTCCCACCTTTTTCATAGAAACTTGGGACATGAATTACTTTATTTTACCTCATATTTCTATAAATTTTCTATAAAATTAAGAAGAAAAGGAAAAAGAAAGGATAGGTGTCAGGTACCAAGTTGTCCTAGGTGCATTGGTGGAGAAAAGGTCAACAACAATAGAATCAAGAGACCTACACTTTAACACTCTAAACTTAAATGGACCTGTAATCCTGGCAGGCCAGGGAACAAAGGGAGGTGGTATAGGAGGCACTCTGGGAACAGTGGTGGAGGGAGATTGACACTGGTGAGGGACATGGTCCTGATTCATTTTATATCTGAAATTCAACTATAAAAGACTTTGTAGATTCCAATGATTTCAATGAAATAAAATAAATTCATGGAGGTTTTTTTTTTTTTTTTTTTTTTTTTTTTTTTTTTTTTTTTTTTTTGGGCTACACCCGGCAGTGCTCAGGGGTCACTCCTGGCTGTCTGCTCAGAAATAGCTCCTGGCAGGCACGGGGGACCATATGGGACACCGGGATTCGAACCAACCACCTTTGGTCCTGGATTGGCTGCTTGCAAGGCAAACACCGCTATGCTATTGCTCGGGGCCCAATTCATGGAGTTTTTATATATAAATAATGAAAGAGAATAATGAGACATTAAAATAACAACCCATTCATAATTGTGCCTCAAAAAATCAAACAATTCAGATTTAACTTAACTAAAGAGATGAAAGATGTATACAAAACATTACTTCAAGAAATAAAAGAGGACACAAGGAAATGGAAACATATACCCTGCTCATAGATTGTGAGAATTAACAAAATTAAAATGTCAATACTTTCAAAACATTACCTCAGACCCATGGAATAGACTTGAGTATTCTGAGACTGACTCCCAGGTATGCACCAATTAATCTTTGATAAAAGGGAAAGAAATATCAAGTCGATCAAGGAAAGTCTCTTCAACAAGTTTTGTTAGGAAAAGTGGTCAACTACATGCAAAAAGTTGAACTCAGACCTCTCTTTTAACATCAAGTTAAATCAAAATGGCTAAATTTTAAAATTGAAATTTAGTTCTTGATATCAGACTTGAAACCAGAAGGTACATAAAGAAAAACAGAGACAAAACACTATATAATATTCAGACTATGCATCTTTAAGGAGGAAACAGTACTGTCCAAGCAAGTGGAAGCAGAGATATACAAATAGGTCTACATTAAACTGAGAAGCTTCTGCACTTCAAAACAAACAGAGTCTAGTATATAAAGGCTACCCCTGGAATGGGAGAAACTATTTACCCAATACTCATATGATAAAGGGTTAATATCTGAAATATATAAGGTGTTGGCAGAGCTTAACAAGAAAAAAAAATCTAACCCCATTGAAAACTGGGGATAAGAAATGAGGAGACATTTCATCGAAAAAGAAATACAGATGGCCAAAAGGCACATGAAAAACATTCTCCTCATCACTAATTATTAGGGAGATGTATATCAAAACAACAATAAGGTATCATCTTACAGCAAAGAAAATGCCATGTATCACAAAGAACAAGAATATCCAGTGCTGGGGCCGGGCGGTGGCGCTAAAGGTAAGGTGCCTGCCTTGTCTGCGCTAGCCTTGGACGGACCACGGTTCAATCCCCCGGCGTCCCATATGGTCCCCCAAGCCAGGAGCAACTTCTGAGCGCATAGCCAGGAGTAACCCCTGAGTGTTACCAGGTGTGGCCCAAAACCCCCCAAAAAAAAAAAAAAAAAAAAGAATATCCAGTGCTGGTGTAGATGAGGAGAGAAAAGAACTACTCTCATTCACTGCTGGTGGGAATGTCATCTAGTCCAGACTTTCTGTAAACAATATGGATATTCTTCATAATACTGGAAATTAAGATTCCTTATGATCCAGCAATACAACTCCTAGGGATATTCTTTTTTTCCATTTGAAAAAACAATTTATTTACTGTCTTACAATGCACATTAAAAATATTTTATGAAATCAGAATTTTTTGATATGCCCTCTAAGGAACTTACTTCCACATTAAGATCACATGACTAAAAATTCAAGTAAATCTCACAGAATATTCGTTTCTTAAGTCAACAAATCATCTAACTCAGTTTTTTTTATTTTAACATGTACATTTACTTTGTCCCTCGAGCCCCCAATTGTAGTACATTATAATATTTTTTACACAAAGCAATCCAAAGCCACAAAATTTATGCAACTCCTTTAACATTAAAAGCTGTAGTATTGTTGACACAATTGATCATAATACCCATTAAGAATGAGTCAAAGGAGCACAGCAAAGACAGTTTTAGTGTGGAAATTGTTTGCATAGGCCCAGCAAAATATAGGGGACATGGAAGGAAAAAGCCTTGGCCTAAATACAAGAAGACCTTACTGTCACTACCCACAAAGGTATGTCTCCACTTATTAAGGAAGCATGCACCAGACGTGGCTTTTGGCTTTCCTGGTGCAGTGCCTAATTTTCCTCCCAAGAAATATCTGCCAGAAGGCCCTTTTGGAGAACTCAATCATTGACCCTCCCGTGGATTACTAGCTATATTTCTGACATGGCTGTGACATTATATTTCTCTTTTTATTTTATTTTGATTTTTGTCTCCTTTTCTACTACAGTAATTCGGCCTTAGTTATCTTGCAGCACAAAGAAATTTCGGTACCAAAGAAAGCTCGCCAATAGCTCCCCGCTGGCTAGTTTATCTTACTTCAAGTATAACCTGGCACCAGCAGCTTGTTTTTCTGAGTCTGGCTCTATGGTAGTAAACAATTATTTCCGTCCTCCCCAAAATTCATTTTCCGGCCACTGCAAATACATTTCTTCCAAAACCTCTCTCTCTCCTCCTGGTTTCTTGAAAAACCTGTTTTTGCTTACCCAAAAAACACCTCCACCTCATCTTTTTGCCCCGCCCTCTAGCAGGACTCTTTCTCACCTATATTGGGTAGTTATTTGATATGTAGATTCTAGGGCCCGGTCTCATTGTACTGCCCCTCCGGAAGATCTCCTACTCTTTGTTTTCCCTGAAGACACCTTGCATACCAGAGTTTTGTGCTTAAAATGTCATTGGCTGAACAGTAAATTTGTCTCTCGTCTCATGGACGTGGGTCCCCATACAATGCATTTTGTGTGGTCTCATTTATTTCATATTTCATATCCATCGGCCTCGTGCTCCCACTTTCTCCCAGTGAGGATTTACGTACCCCACTAAGGTCTTGCTTAGGGACGCAGCACTTCCGCAGCACCTTACCCCTGAAGTTTTCTGACATAAGACCAACTCTAGGCTTCAGGCGTATTAGGTTGTCCAACCCAAGTCATTGTCTGTAGTGCCAATACACTTTTATTTTTCACACAGTCACTGTTGTTGATGTCAGGTTTCTGTAGCTAAGGATCTCAGAATATGTCCATATCCTATATAAAAGGATGATGCGGAGCACCCTTTAGTTTTACTCACAATTAGAGGGTGATGCAGAGAGCACAGTCTTTAAAGCAGGTTGTTATTGTTGTTAAGTTCTCTGGGTGTTAAAGGGAAGTCTCTGTTGAATAGGTCTATGCCAGAGCAGTGGTAGGGTCTTCCCTGGTAGAGGATTGCTTTCAGGTGATGTAGTACACAACCATGGTTGTTTTGTAGATGGCATCCTCCTACAGATATTCTAAGGAACACCAAAGCATAATACAAAATGCCCTCTGCATGCCTATGTTCAGTGCAACAGTATTTATAGTAGCCAGAATTAGAAGGAACCCAGGTGCCCAACAAGAGATGAGTGGCTAAAGAAACTGTGGTACATCTACACAATAGATTCTATGTAGCCATTAGGAAAAATAAAGTCATGAAATTTGCTTATATCTGGATGGACATGGAGATTTTTATGCTGAATGAAATGAGTCGAGTTAGTGAGATAATCATAAAATAATCTCACTCTGTAAGATTTAAGGAAAATAAAGGACAGTGTGGAATCATATTCAGAGGTAATAGAGATGAGAATTAGACGGACAAGTCCATGGTAGGAAGCTTACCATAGATTGTGAATAGTGTAGTTAGAGTTGAGAAGGGTCTACCATGACAATGATAGTTGGAATTCTGGACAAGAACTGGGTACTTAAAAGAGATAAAGTTTCATGCAATGGCAGCCCTTCATTAACAGTAGTGCAAACCAGTGACCAAAAGAAGAGAGAAAGTGAGAGAGAAAGAGAGAGAGGAAATGTCTGATATATAGGAAGAAGTGAGTCAGAAGGGAGAGAAGTTGTGAACTTTGGTGGTAAGAACTGTGCACTGGTGAAGGGATGAGAGTTAGACATTGTCTAACTGAAACTCAAATCATGAGTTTTGCAATTGTGTATCTCATGGTGATTCAAATAAAAATGTATAAAAACAAATAAATGTATTTAAAATCATATAATATAATTAAAATATACCATATAATATAATAATTATTATTATACTATATTAGTATATATACTCTTTATATATATACTATAATAGTATATATACTCTTATCCTAGTCACAGCATTTTCTATTTTCAAAGCTCATCAGTGGTAAGACCTGTTTTCAAAAAAAAACCAAAAAACTGATAATATAGAACTTTTCTAAAATGTCCAGAGTAGGTCTCTTCCAATGCATTTATTTTGGTGTGTAGAACTAATATCATGAAGGCCTGGTGAGCTTCAGAAAAATGTTATCATTACTGAAAGAATGCAGATAGCCTAGATCTAGGAATCCTTCAAAAAAGCCCTTTTAACAAGAGAAATATATCATAAGACAGGGGAAACATCCTGAGGCAAGGTTTTGTTACACAAAGGCGTTCTGCGAGTCTTGTGAAACCTCTCCTCCTCTCTGAAAGATGCCACAAACACCTTAGTATAGAATAGTAAACTGCAATTTATCTAATTTACTTCAAAACTTATAGCTATCTAAAGTATTCTTTTATATGATATTAAATCTAAAATATGTTCTTCACTAATATGTCTAAAATTGATATGTTTGTTCCTTTAGTTTGACAAAAATACAGAAGTGAGGGAATTTTTCCTGGCAGACAACTGACACATCAGTGATTGTTCAAATAGTTCCATGAGATATAATAGAAATAGATATAATAGAAAATAAGTGAATTTTACAAGAGAACAAACTGAGTTTCAGATACTACTAACCAATATACATAACTATAACATTATAGAGTTAGGAACAGAAATTAGTTCACCAGTCTGTCATCTGGACCCTGGGCCTCAGAGTCTTCCTTCCAGCCTCACAGATGATTTGGATCCCTCTACCTAAACATTAAATCAATCCTTCCTGCACACCACAGCAGCTGCCAGTGCATCCCAAACTCCTCTTCTATACAACCCACTCCCCTCACATGAAATTTTGAATCTCCCTTAGATGGTGGGGGTACATGTAAGAAAACTAATGAAGTCCATAATCAGAGTATTGTGTAGATCAGATCCAATTACCTTTTATTTTCCAAATGTTCCTTGTTGGGCCCGGAGAGATAGCACAGCGGCTTTGCCTTGCAAGCAGCCGATCCAGGACCAAAGGTGGTTGGTTCGAATCCCGGTGTCCCATATGGTCCCTCGTGCCTGCCAGGAGCTATTTCTGAACAGACAGCCAGGAGTAACCCCTGAGCACCGCCGGGTGTGACCCTAAAACCAAAAAAAAAAAAAAAAAATGTTCCTTGTTATATAAAATCTCAGAATATAAGATCAAGATCTTGGGCATAATTATTCTGTGGTACACAAACTGGCTTTCTGATAGACTCTGCTAGATTATTTATTAAAAATAAAGTGTTGGGCCCGGAGAGATAGTACAGCGGTGTTTGCCTTGCAAGCAGCCCATCCAGGACCAAAGGTGGTTGGTTCGAATCCTGGTGTCCCATATGGTCCCCCGTGCCTGCCAGGAGCTATTTCTGAGCAGACAGCCAGGAGTAACCCCTGAGCACCGCGGGGTGTGGCCCAAAAACCAAAAAAAAAAATATAAATAAATAAAAAAAAATAAAGTGTTTTTTTGAGGCCAGAGAGATGTACAGAACATAAGGCACTTGCTTTGCTCATAGCTGACCCTGGTCTGATGGCCTTCTAGACAACAGACTCGAGTGAGACCTGACCACCACTGCTTGTGGCCTCCAAACCAAAATTAATTAATCAAACCTTTCTATGTATAAATGTACAGAGATTTTTTAAGAGAAAGTTTACAAGTGAGTCTGGAAATCTATATTTTTGATTAATTCTCTTGGGTATTTTTAAGTGGAAGGTCCACTAGACAACATTGTCATTGTAAGAAAAGGAGGAGTTTTCACGTAGAAGACAGATCACCAAAGTGCAAAGAGATTTAGATTAGAGACATTGACTTTAACTTTCTAATAAAATCTATATCATTATCAGACTGGGTCAGCCCATAAAATAAATAAGAAGGCCCAGTTTCCACTATTTTTTGAAGATACAGAGTGGGCTTAGTGCTGTCTAAGAATTCTCTCATCTTCATGCCACAAGAAATCAGTTGTTTCACAATTTTGGAGGCTAGAAATCTGAGTCAGACGCTGACAGGCAAGATTGGTTTTTTCTTTTTTTTTTTTTTTTTTGGTTTTTGGGCCACACCCGGTAACGCTCAGGGGTTACTCCTGGCTATGCGCTCAGAAGTTGCTCCTGGCTTGGGGGACCATATGGGACGCCGGGGGATCGAACCGCGGTCCGTCCTAGGCTAGCGCAGGTAAGGCAGGCACCTTACCTCCAGCGCCACCGCCCGGCCCCCTAAGATTGGTTTTTTCATATGACTTCTCTTTCTGTTTGTAGTTGGCTACCTTCTTTCTATATTCTGACATGTGATACTTGTGCCCAAATGTCTTTTTGTAAGGATGCAAGTCATACAGGACAAGAGATGATCTCACTTTACTTTAATTACTTCCTTAAAGACTCAAATCTCCTAATGCAATCATTCTTGGGAAGTTGGGGCATGAATAGGGTTGGAGAGTATATCACTCCTATACCAAAGTACTTTTTTTTTTTGTCCCCCAATTCAAATACAAACCAGACAAAGGGCCTGGGTTGAGATGTATATGGGGTGCATTTACTGTACCTCCTCTTTCTATACAGTCAGTGTAAAGACAGTCAAGTAAAGCCTGTGGTAAGAATTAGGAGGCCTTATCCAAAGTACTTAATTATTTGATTTAGAATAAAAGTTAAGGTAATTATAACTTAAAATCAAGATATTATAACTGAGAAAGGAAGAACTTTTAAATTAACTCAGTCTTCTGGAAATAAACTCTACCATCTTTGTGGGGACACATCTATTGTGGCCATGTTAGGTAGCTTCATATACCCAACTATGCGTATTCAGACTAGCAGAGTCTTCAGTTCCAGAGCCAAGTGTGACCATTCCTTATAACAGATAAGGAAACTACAGGATTAAATGAATTTTTTCAAATCCTGCCCATACAAAGCATAAAATCCAATATGTATCCTAGATCTCCTTTCTGCAGGGGAATTTCATCATGGGATAGCATGCTAAACTTTCTAGGCATAAGCCCCTTTTTCATTAATTTCCTTTTAACTTGAATTTAAAGAACTGTTAGAACAAAGCCTCTAAAGCATGTGGTAGCTTTCACTCTTTCCTTTCTCTTCTTCTCTAGCTTTGTCTTTCTCATTTAAATTAAAAATTTATTAAAATAAAACTTGTTCAACTGAAATGAAAAGTAAAATGAAACTGTTTTTTATTCTTCCTTACAGCACATACACTTGGCTTTTTCCCATTTTTTTCCTCCCTAAATAAATTACTAGTTTTACTAAAACTTATTTTTTTCTGGAGCTATGATGCAAAACCAGAAACCAGGATTCTCACCTTCAGCCTACCTGAACCTCTCTTTTCCTACATCAAAACTAAGACTTCAAGTTTGATATTAATTAACATACAAAAGCACCAAAATGATTTTGGGTTTTAAAGAAGAGAAGTTTCTAAGAAAAACTATTTTTTGAGCCCAAAGGGATTAAAATTCGTGTTCAAATTTATTATCAAAGAATGCTATAATTCACAATTAATTAAATTTCTGTTTATAATATCTGATAGGTTTTGACTCTTAAAAAGAAACATCTAAAAATAGACATAAGAAGGGAAACAAAATGTTTTTCATATCTTGGAGCAGCTGACTTGCTGGATTAACATCTGAATGTTTCATTGAATAAAATAACTTTTGACCTTACTTGTATCTTGTAAAAGAAAGGCAGAATTCTGGAAGTTAAAGGTTAATTGACCTGAAAATGATAATACATTTATCACCAAAATAAACTGAAAAATAATATGTTAGTAAAAGCCAATCAGTCTTCATTCTATCAAAGTTTTAGGAAAACACAAGAGAATTGACAAGCTTGCTGCTTTGCAGAGGAAAAAAAGACATTTTTTCCTTTTTTGTGAAGGTCTGTGCCAATACAAACTTCTGCTTTTCATCTTCTGAGCAATTAGGAACAACAGTGCTCTCTGTGACCCAGGGACATTTGTTTGGAAGCATTGGATCCTCTTCACACAAAATTAATGAATGGTGTGTTATCAAACTTTTAAAGTGCCCCCCCTCCCGCCGCTTTATAGTTTTATATCATACTTTACCCTATAATTTATTTTTTTGCGTGATAAGGCTGAGTTATGGTAGGGTGGAAGTATTGGAAAATTTGAGTTCTAATTTAAAACTTACCACTTTCTCTGTGATTTGTGCAAATTAATTCAAATTTCAATCTCACTTTCTCACTATAAATGCCTCTATATCTTTTTAAATACATTTTCATTTTATCTCTTTGACAGAAAAAGTGATTTAGGGGTAAGACAATAGAGAAGTAAGCAGGCAATGGGGGCTAGAGAAATAGTATAGCACCAGGATCTTAGAGGCACAGAGGCAGGGGTAAGCTCTGAGCACAGTTTATTTTGGGTCTCTCCAAAGCAAACAAACCAAAAATAGAAATCAAGTGGTAATAAATAAACTTTTTTTTCTCCACAGAAACATAAAATTGTCCTAGAGGTGACTGGAGCACCTAAGGGAAAGCATTTGACAATTTCAGATTAGGGGACCATCATGCATCAGAGAACCAGCCTACATTGACTGTCACCTATATAAATGCTTCTAGGGACAATACAAGTAAGATAAATCTCTAGGACATGAACCTGCCATCCCAAGACTGCCATATAGCTTGCAGGCTTGTTGTTAAAATCACTCCTGGCTTGTTGTTAATAAACCACTTTATCCCGTCCCCTGTTTTTATTCTGTCCGGCAGCTAGAACTGAATGAGATTCATTAGGATGATTTTTAATTCAATGTGACTGGTATCCTTGTAAAATGGGAAATTCAACATAGCTAGGGACCAAGGAGCTTCATAATTTTTAGGTAAATGTATCTTACAAATAGAAATTATCATATTCTTTAAGTTTATTATTCTTCCACTCAAGATTCTCATAAATAACATTTGCAATCATTTATTCTATTTAACCTTTGGCTTACATTTTTAATGTTCTGACTTCCTTTTACTGTGTATAGAGTTCATAGAATGTTGCCCTCCTATAAAGATTTTTTATACCAACCAATTTCCATAGAAAATACTCTTCTGGGGCGCCAGAGCAATAGCACAGTGGTAAGGCGTTTGCCTTGCACGCGGCCAACATAGGACAGACCCTGGTTCGAAAAATAAAAAGGAGGAGATGAGGAAGAAGAAAAAATAAAGAAGAATAGAAGGAGGAAGAAGAAGAATAGAAGAATAAGAAAAGTAGAAGAGGAAGGAGGAGGAAAGAAGAAGGATGTCTGCTATAGAAGCAGGCAAGAGAGCGGGCCAGTGGAGGGGGGTGGAAAACTGAAGAATTTGGTAATGGGAAATGTGACTGAAACTCAATTATGAACAACTCTGTAACTGTGGAAAGAAAAAAAAATGTCTTCTTATCCCTTATAAACTTTAACTCATTTTCTTAATCTCTCAAACTATACTTTCTGGTTCTCAGCAGTCACTGGTTTACTTCAATTGGTCTGTCCTTATGTGTCCCGTATGGTTTCAATGTGTTTTCAGTGTCTCCTAATATGTTATCTCGTAGACCCATAATATTTAGAAAGATGTCTCAAATGGAATTTAATTAAAAGCAGATGGATCCTCTTCGAACCACTTCCTTATCAATTAGCAATACCAGCTGTCTCACTTATACTGTCCCAGAAAAGAAACTATCTATTCTATCTCTCCCCTCCCTTTCTTATAACAGGAAGGAACTGGGAGCCAGAAAAGTTGATGTGACTCTCCAAAGTTTACATAGCCAAATTTAGATCACAGAGTTCTTTAGGTGGATGACTGGAGTTCCAGTCCTTCTTCAGTTTTTAGCTGAAACTAAACTGTTCTTCAGTCCTTCAGTTTTTAGACTTCTCTTCCCTATCTTGAGTTTGTTTGATGCTGGAAAGTATAAATGTATCAAGGCTGGGAGCAGGATAAAGGACTGTATTAACATCAAGCCTGCAGATTATAAGATGACAGGCTCATATCTTAGAGATTCACCTTGCCTGTTTTGGCCCAAGAAGCACTTTTTATGAGAAAAATACAAGGAAGTCTATTTTTAGAGAGGTCACATTGTAGACTGGTGGGTGCCAAAGTGGTCAATGAATTTCTCTGTGATTTGGTTCTTTGATGTATGCTCCAAAATATCTGTTATGTAAATTTAAAGAGATAACTTATAAGGCGTTGCATATTTGCTATCCTCCTTGTATAGACTTTTCTGGGAAGGACAAGATAAGGGAAAAAGGCACATTCTTTACATTTTAGCTAGATCAGCCTGTACTTGCTCAATAACTCATGCCTAGAGGAGATTACTCATTTTTGAGTTCAATCTTTCATGTTATTTATTTTTTATTTATTTATTTATTTTTGTTTTTAGGCCACACCTGGTGGCACACAGGGGTTACTTCTGACTCTGCACTCAGAAATTGTTCATGACAGGCTTGGGGACCATATGGGATGCTGGGAATCAAACCTGGGTCCATCCTTGGTCGGTCACGTGCAAGCACCTGTGCAAATACCCTGCTGTGCTATCACTCTGGCTCTATTTAGTTTTGTTTTTTGATTTTTTTTTTTTGCTTTTTGGGCCACACCCAATGATGCTCAGGGGTTACTCCTGGCTATGTGCTCAGAAATCGCTCCTGGCTTGGGGGACCATATGGGACACCAGGGGATCGAACCACAGTCCATCCTAGGTAGGCATGTACAAGGCAAATGTCTTACCGCTTGCACCAGCGCAATATAATATTAGAATAGAATAGATGAATAGAATATGAATATGGCTGTACTTCTGCTGAAGATCATCTGGTCAACAAACCTTGTTACCCTTCTCACCCATTCAAACCTGAAGAAGATTTGTTTTGATACATTGCTCACTTTTCAAATACCTTTTCTATTGTAGCAAAACTATGACAGTATAGTCAGTAAGAAAATTTTTTTCTTTAGAATTGCTCCCCATATTTCCTCTTCCCAAATTCTACCTATCTGTTAGAGATCATCACAAAAAGTCTACTACTTCAGACTTCTTTCTACCTCTTCTGCTGAAAACAGGCTTACTTTGCCTCATTCTTATCATCTTTAGTATTGCCACATGATTGACTAATCTGATACCTGCTACAGGCCGTGGGGGAAATGTAAAAATATTTTCTTCAGATTCAACTATATAAGGAATGTCTTACCCTGTATAAATTCTTAGAAAAATGTCAAATATGTTTGGACATCACAGAAATGCATCCATTAGGATGTTTATGCCTTTCCCAGTTTTTAAGTATTATTTTAAGTATTATTCAATTCTTTAGAAACCTCTCAAGTATCATTTTGAGCTATATATTTTTTGTGCATTCCATTATTTTCTTAACTTTTCTCAGAAAACTTATTTACATACTTTGTATGTCCCAAGACCCTTAAGGCTTCCAAAAAATAGAAACATCAGTCTAGGTTAACATATTCATGAGTATAGACATGCCTCAAATATGATATTCACATGTATTAATTGTTATTTCCTGGTTTGGAGGATTGAGATTTAAGAAGCAAATCTAATTGTGGAGGTATAAGAAGGGATTTATTTGGTTACAAAATGTGGAATTTTTAATTTATTTTTTTTAAAATTAATTTATTTATTTAAAAACAGTGGTTACAAAGTTGTTCACAATTGAGTTTCAGTCATACAAAATTTATACACTATTCTTTACCAGTGCCCATTTCCCACAACCAAAATACCCACTTTCTTTCCCTGCCATCTTCCTCTCTGCCTGCCTCTGGGGAAGACATTTTACCTCTCCCTCCCCTCCTTTTAGAAGCTGTGATTTGTCCTCCTGTTAATGAAAGGGTACCATGCATATCACTTTATCTCCATTCAGCACCCAGTTCTTGGCCAGAGTGATAAGTTTTCTACTATCATTCTCATAGTGGACCTTCTGTACCCTAAATGCACTATTTCATGTGTGGCAAGCTTCTACCATGAAGTGGTCCTTTTGGTCCTCATCTCTATTGTCTCAGTATTATTGTCATACTATCTTTTTTACTTATATCCCACAAATGAGTGAGATCATTAAATGTCTATTTCTTTCCTTCTGACTCATTTCACTCAGCATAATACTCTCCATATATGTTCATGGATAAGCAAATTTCGTGACTTCATTTTTCCTAACCACTGTGTAGTATTCCATCACGTACTATATCATAGTTTCTTTATCCACTAATCTGTTCTCAAGCACTTTTTTTTCCCTAGATTCTGGTTATTGTAAATAGTGCTGCAATGAACATAGGAATGCAGATCTGCATTGTGTTTTGGGGTTAAAATGTGGGATTTTTTAAAAACCATTTTACTCAGGTACTCTGCTTATTGGCGATTTAAACAAAATACATAACTTATGTAGAATACATATAATTCTATATAAAATACATATGTAGAATATATAACTTATATGACTTAACTATAGAATATAACCCCTGCTGATTAAATGCAACATAGTCACTAAACTATGTTAAGCACAAATTAGATTGATCTTATTGTATGATGGAGTTTAATAAAGAGTTTATATAAAGTCTTCTAATAGAGTGCTAAAAAGAAATCACAAACAACATGATTCAGGATCTTTCAGCTGGGAAAGGTGTAGAGAATACCGAGGGAAAATTAACATAGGATACTTCTTAAAGGTTAGGGTAAATAAAATTTGTGTGGAACAATTTAATGAACAGAGAGAACTTGAAAACATACTAATAAAAAGTTCTGAATCTATGGCCACAAATATAGCCTTCTCAAAAAGCATTTTTTAACACTTGCAATATCTTTTCTTTGGGGGGTATAGAGGGTGAGTAGAGAAAAGTGGAAAGGGTCTTCCTACAATTATTTCCCCCCCCTGATTCTCTTCTAATTCTAAGTTGCCCAATTCCTTCCCTTTATAATTGAGTCTATAAGGTCAAATATCAAAAGCAGAAAAATTTTACTGCCCCAAAGCAATAATCTAAGTCTACTTAAATTATTGTTTTTTTCTTTTTTGATTCTGAGCACACCTGGCGCCACTCAGAGGTTACTTCTGGCTCTGCTCTCAGAAATTACTCCTGGCAGGCTCAGGAGACCGTAAGGGATGCAGGGATTAAATCTGGGTTGACTGCGCTCAAGGCAAATGCCCTATCTGCTGTGCTATCACTGCAGCCTCTGCAACCTTTTTTCAACAATTTGATTTCTTTCTTTCTTTCTTTCTTTTTTTTTTTTTGGTTTTTGGGCCACACCCGGCAGTGCTCAGGGGTTACTCCTGGCTGTCTGCTCAGAAATAGCTCCTGGCAGGCACGGGGGACCATATGGGACATCGGGATTCGAACCAACCACCTTTGGTCCTGGATCGGCTGCTTGCAAGGCAAACACCGCTGTGCTATCTCTCCGGGCCCAACAATTTGATTTCTTACATTTATAGACAAACTATTTCCTATTTACTGCAAAGATACTGTTTTATGCCTAAAACAGGAAAACTAAATTATATATATCCCAGAGAGTGGTTATTTTTCTGAGATAGTTATCTTTACATTATTCAGGATCATTACTTAATTTATGAGACTTAATGCATAATAAAAATGAAAACACCACGTTAAAAACAATCTTTTTGGGGGAGAAAAACATGGTAGCGGTGTCAGCTTTAAGCAAATGTAGCAGTGCTGGAAGTGGCCACAAGGGGTGCTGCTAGAGTCAGGGATTGTCAGAAAGTGGCCCCTTGACTTGGTCCTGTGACAGGGCTGGGAGATTTGAAGTGTGGTGCATGCCCATCTGCACAGCTGAGTTCTCAGGATGCAAACATTAGTACTAAGGGAGTGAAGCAGGGACTAGACTAAGGCAGGAGGGCCCAACGATTTGGCCATATAGGCAGCAGCATTGCAGCTGTGAGATGTCAGCAGTCAGAGTGAGATCAGGGAGCCCTTCTGCTTGCGACCCCAGACTCCTTTCTAGGCGACCTAGGCAGGGTCTCTTTGAGCTAAGGTTCTTGGACCTAGCAAAAAGCATGGCCTTGAGACAAACAAGACAGAGACTGGCAGCTATGGTGACAGTGTGCAGTTTTTGGAATTAAAAGGGCCATTGTAAACTCAGGCTAGTGCACCAAGATAAATGCACAGCCACTCTGCTTTGCTCTGCAGTCACATGTTTTTTCAAGTAAAGGGACCCCACCCAAGATTCATAAAAATATAATCTACTACAAAGTTCACATGGGAAGACAATATAGAACCCCACTACAATTAGTGAATGAAGATGAAAGTTGTGAGGACCCAACTAACATTAGCCACCTATATAGGCACTCTGATAAGGACATTAGAGAAAAAATGTGGATAATGTTAGAACTCAAAGAAACCATAAGCAAGCAGCCAATAAGAGTCAAGAGGATATGAGAGGAGAAATGAGACTACTTCAAACTTCAGGACTGAAAACCTTGGTAGGCGAAATTAAATATTCCCTGAAAGGCTCACTAGCAGAGTAAGAGTTGTTGAGGACAGACTCAGTGAGCTGGAATATGAGCTGCATAATGTGCTTAAGAATCACGGCTGGCAAATTTAGACTGAGTCATCCACATGTAGGGAAGCACCTTACCTGCTGTTCTATCCTTCTGACCTCCAGGAAAAAATCTTTTTAAAGGTGCTTTCCATAGAGGCAGAGGATGAGAAGGAAACAGGTCACTGGTGAAGAGTTTATTTTTTGAAACATTTATGCCGGAGGCTCAATAGTTAATCATTTAAAATCATGATACTCTCTAACATGTATATAAAATATGTTTTATTACTCATAGCTGTGTAGTATTATTCTATTATGCATATAAATCACATCTTTATTATATTTTCATGTCATTGGACTTCTATGTAGATTACAAATCTATTATATTGAGTGCCATAATGAATAATAGTGTGCATATGTCTTTTTGAATAAATGTTTTGACATTCCTGGAATAGATACCCAAAAGTGGAATTTTTTTTGGGTCACATGGCAGCTTGCTTCTGAGTTTATTGAGAGCCCTCCATATTGTTTTCCTAAAACTTGCACCAGATAACATTCTCACCAGCAAAAAACACGAGTTCCTTTTCACCACATCCCTGCCTACATAGATTGATACGTTAAATGAAGTAGGGCAGAAGAAGAAGGATAAACACAGGATGATACCACTTACATGTGATATTTAGAATAACTGGGTCAGGGAAAACTATTGTTTGAAGGGAATATCTAGATCAACCTTGACCTCACAGTATAGGAAGGACAGAGAAATACAGTGGAGAGGAGGAATGAATGATAGATCAGAAATAAAGTGTATTAAGGGTTAAGGGGACACAAGTAATCAGTGGTATTAAGGAACAATAGACCTAAATATCCAAACCACAGAGTCAACTATACTAAAATAATGAGATCCAAATTATAACTACTGAACTTGAAATGGTGCCTGTCAAGATAGCAGATTGGGGTGTGGTTGAATGGTGGTGGTGGGGCTGGTAGGGAGGGAACCTGAGAATATTGGTGGAGAATGATGACACTGGTGGTGGATCTGGTGCTGGAACCATTGTATGTCTAAAATTCTATTATTAATAACTTTGTAAATTATGGTGTTTTAATAAAATTAATAAATATATTCAATAAATATAAGATTAAAAATTGTTTTTAGACAGAACAATAATACAGCAGGAAGGTGTTTGCTTTGTACACAGCTAGCTTGGGTTCAAGCTCTATCATTTATATGGTCTACTGAAACCCTATCAGACATTATACCTGAGCACTGAGACAAGAGTAAGCCCTGAACTCTGCCTGATGTGTCTCCCCAAACAAAAAATATTATATATACATATATATAGTTTTTTTGTATCAAAATAAGACAAAGCAAGAACAAGCAAGAGGTTATAAAAATAATAAGAACAAGATTGAGTCGCTTTTGCTTATTCACACAAGACAGCACATCAAATAGGGGAGGACTTCAACATCAGTCCAAGTTAAATGGCAAGGAATCCCTGTTAATGACATTTTTTAATTTACAATTTTCCCTCTAAGAGAAGTGACAAAAATGCAAGTAGAAGAATTCTTTGCCAAGGAAAGTGTTTGCTGTTAACATTTTAGGCATCTGTTCAGCTTATTTCCTAAAACTGAAACACATGCTGATTTGTTGTATGATGAGGTTTCAATGAAAAGAAACAGATGCTGTCAACTCAGGTATGCAAATAATATTATCTCAAAATGCACGAAAGAGACACACTTTGTAAACAGGAGCTGGCAAGAAATTACCAACAAGTGCATGAAAATAAAGACAGTGATTCTTGGGAGTTCTGTCCATTGTGTAAATGAAGTCTAGAAAAAAAAAAACTAGAATATGGCTCATATGGTTGCTAGTCCAGATCAGTTACAATACTCTCTAAGGAAACAACAGCAAAAGATATTTTAGATAAAATGGAATGTGTGTTTGGCCACATGAGCATTGCCAAGATGTAAAAGATGTCTTTAGTATAAGTACCATAAATACTCTAGTATTAGCTGACCTGAGTATAAGCCGACTCCTCATTTTGCCCTAAAAACTGAGAAAACTTAGTGACTTGAGTATAAGCCATGGTGGAAAATGCAGCAGCTACTGGTAAATTTCAAAAAATAAAAAATATATACCCAAAACAATTACAATAATTGAGGAATTAGTATGTTAAATGTTTTTCAATATTTATTGTAAAGAAAAATTGTAAACTAGCAACAATCACTTTAAATCTTTAAATAAAGTGAAGAAAACCGTAGCTTAACAGGTAATCAAGGTAAATCATAAAGGTTATCATCAAAACTGGATTCCTTCTCTTCATCATCTGTATGTCCAAACAGAGCTTCAGCTGTATCTGATGTGAGGGTATCAGCATAGACATTGTCATCATCACTGAGTTCACATCACTGCTCTTGGTCTCATACAAAGCGCAGAATATTGTGGGTTAAATAGTTCAGTGGCCTACAATTCAGCTTAGTTGCAATTTGTGGACTGAGCTGAAGCATTGCTCCCTTCAGCAGATGGCAAAGATGATTGAAGACTCCATGCATTTGATTTGGTGCGCGCCAAATCAAATAACTTTTATGACCCAAGTATAAGCCGAGTTCAGGGTTTTCAGCACAAATTTTGTGCTGGAAAAAATGGCTGATACTCGAGTATGTAGGTATATCATCTATTCTATTATAATCCTTTGAAGGGCTTAGGAGGGCTCATATTAAAAAGCTAGATTTGGGGGCCGGTGAGGTGGCGCTAGAGGTAAGGTGTCTGCCTTGCAAGCGCTAGCCAAGGAAGGACCCATATGGTCCCCCCAAGCCAGGGGCGATTTCTGAGCGCTTAGTCAGGAGTAACCCCTGAGCACCAAATGGGTGTGGCCCGAAAAAAAAAAGCTAGCTTTGTTGGGCAAGGGAGATTAACAGAATTTATTTATTTATTTTTTGGGGTACCAGAATTTAAAGTGAACGAACTAAAGTCAACCAATGCTCTGATAGTATTCAGCACAGATTGTTTACTGTAGCTCTGTATCTAGTGTTAAGCACCACAATTTTCTGACAATCATACACAAAAATTAAGGTGTAGAAAAGAAGTTCTGTCATATAAGTTAAAAGAAACTAATTTTTTTAGGAACTGATTTTTTGACCTTTTTATTATATATATTTTAAAACTTTATTGATTGATTGATTGACTGGTTATTGGGCCATACCCTCCAGTGTTCAGGAGTTACTCCTGGCTCTGCACTCAGAAATCACCTCCAGCAGACTAGGGAACCATATGGATGCCAGGAATCAAACTGGGTCTCTCGTGCAAGGCAAACACCCCACCATTGTGCTATCTCTCCGGCCCCCTTTATTATATTTTTCTTTTATTTAAATACTGCGATTAAAAAGTTGTTCATGATTGGGTTTGCTTTACAATGTACACCACCCTTTAACCAGTGAATATTTTTTGCCACCAAGGTCCCCAGTTTCCTCCCACTCCCCCCATATGCCTCTGGGTAGACATATTACTCCTCCCTCTCTCTCCCTCAAAAACTGATTATTTACCTTCAAAATTAATATAGAGATATCAATAAGCTGTAAAAATTTTATTATTATCTTCTGCAGTAAAGATCATTTATCCTCACTGCCACCTTATTCTTATCCAGCATACACTAAGCTCTGGTGACTTCAGGTATTAATCAGAGTTCCCCAGAGAATAGCAACAAAGATTCATAATCTAATTAGTGTATATTTCATAATGTATTGCCATATCATTTTAAGATATTGACATGCAATTTTGGTAACTGAGAAGTCCCACAGTCTGGAGATGCAAGAAACGCACCAGATAAACAGGGAGAAGATAGTGTAGATTATTTTCTGAATCTGAATGAAGTCTTGAAAATAATGATTTTTAAGAGCAGTAGTGTTTAGAATTATGTTCAACTTTATAAGTCAGAATTCCAATTCAGCTTTCTTCACCTTTATGCTCTCTTCATGTCCACAATGGAAAGAACAATGCCCACCTACATTAGGGAGGGAAATACAATTTACTCTACCATTTCAAATGCAAAGCTTTTTAGGAAATGACCTCACAGAAACTCCAGAAATATTTAACTAGTTTCTAGGCATTATGGACTTAATCAAGTTAGGCCATCACACTGGATTTATTTCTCACTCCCAAGAAACAAGGACTGGGGTGTATAATTATGATCCAGTTGCTAAAATTTCTCTCCACTCTTGGCCCCAGTGTATATTTAGGAGAAAAAAAAGAAATAGAAGGGGAGAAAAACGATGTGAAGCAATAGGGGATAGGGGTCAAGGGTACTCAAGTATATTGGTGGTGTTAAGGAAGAACAGAACTTAATATCCAAACTGCAGAGCCAACAACACTTAAAGTTTGCAGAGCCCCAAACTTTAAAAATTGAACTTAAAAATGTGTATTATGATAGCAGGTTAGGAGAGGGGTTTGCCAAGAAATACAAAGTGGAGCAAGAAAAGCCTCTTTCTTCAACAAGTGGTGTTGAGAAAACTGGTCAACTACATGCAAAAAAAAAAAAAAAAAAAGAAAAAGAAGAAGAACTCAGACCTCTCCAACACCCTGCACAAAGGTCAAATCAAAATGGATTATAGTCTCTGACATCAGATTTAAAACCATAAGATACATACTAGTCCATGGTAGGAAGTTTACCACAAAGACACAGAGAACAAATAGTGTAGTGAGAGTAAAGAAGGGTCTACTATAGGGGCTGGTGAGGTGGCACTAGAGGTAAGGTGTCTGCCTTGCAAGCGCTAGCCAAGGATCAGGACCGAGGTTCGATCCCCCGGCGTCCAATATGGTTCCCCCAAGCCAGGGGCAATTTCTGAGCACTTAGCCAGGAGTAAATCCTGAGCATCAAATGGGTGTGGCCCGAAAAACCAAAAAAAAAAAAAAAAAAAAAAAAGAAGCGTCTACTATGAGAGTGATAGTTGGAACTTATCACTCTGGACAAGAACTGGGTACTGATCTTGAGTGTTGATTGCTTCCCTGTTTGGGGCTTTGAATGAGTGACCCACAGCAACTGCTCATCTGAGACTTCCAGTCCCAGGCACAGTCTTCTGTCCTTTCTATATTATGTACAAGTAGAAATTCAACAAACAAAATTGTTGGTGAACTTTTATATCACCATTCTTTCCTTAGCTCTGCTCTCTGTCTTTAGTCTTTATTTCTCCCTAATCCTGAAGCTATATCATTGACTTTCCTTACTTATTGGGAGTTCCTTGCATAAAAACTCTTCCAGAGTGGCCAAGCTGTTTGCTGCTCACTGCTTCTTAAGTTTGGTTCTAAAATTTGGGTGTCATGATTTTATTGTTGCTAACTCTGTGGCTTGGATATTTAGTTCTGTCCTTTCTTTACAATACCAATGCACCTGAGTCTCCTTGGTTCCTGTTTCCCATTATTTCCCATTTGTTTTTCTCCTCTTCCTTTCCCTTCTCTTTACTATACTCTGGGTCCAAGAGTGTTCTTGACAACCCCACCCCCCATTTAAACCAATAGATTTCTTCATGTAGTTATTCTAAATTCCATATAAAAGTGATATCATCCTGTTTTTATCCTTCTTTTCATGGCTTAGTTAATTCATCATGATATTTTCCAGTTCCATCCATGTTACAGTGATTGTGTCAGTACTTTCAGCATTCCTTAATCATTCTTTTCCTTATATAGTATTATATTTATCAATGTGCCACATATTTATGATCCAGTTATCTGTCATTAGACATCTATGTTGTATTCAACACTTTGTCATCTTGATTTGGATTTCCCTAATGAAAAGTGATGTTGACCATTTTTTCATGTGCCTATTGCTCAACTATTGGTCTTTCTCAGAGAGGTGTTTGTTCATTTCCTTTACCCCTTTTCTGGTGGTGTTTTGGTTTTGTGGAGTTAATCTTTTTGAGTACTTTGTATATCCTTTGTATATGCAAACCATTTATCTGATTGGTTGAGTGAAATATTTTCTCCCACTTAGCTGTCTCTTAGTGTTAGTCTGTTTTGGCTCAGTCATTTTTGGGGTAATTTGTCTTTTCCAGTGAAATAAATCCTAGCTGATACAGGTAGCAAAATTAAGTCTTCAAATACAGCCTCAATCAGATTTCCAACTATAGTTACTATATGGGTGATGGTGTAGGAGCTAAAGTAGCACTTGAAGGAGGGCTCAAGAATCCCTTGTTCCCTGAGCTCACGTCACAGTTTGGAACTGCTCAATTGATGATTCAATGATTTTGTGAAAGAACAAAACTAATATTATAAAAAATACCTGCCTTTTATTTTTCAGAAATCAATGCACATTTTTTCTTTTTTATTAGAATTGGCAATTGTTTCTTTGATGGTTAACTAGGAGACATGTTCATGAAGATAAATATCTTATCCTCCAGTTTTTCCCATCACATTTAGTATTTTTAGTTTTGTGAGCACATTCTTTAATATTATTTTATTGAATTACCATTGGTTTAAACTACTGTGGAATTTCAGGGACTTAATTTTACCTATCTATATGTATACCACTGTCACCCACTTCTACCACCAAAGTTTCAGTACCATCTCGTTACTCAAAGACCTCTCTACCCGTTTTTCTTCACTTTTCTCAATCACCATTGAGTCTAGAAGTTAGTGTCATTTCTTGCCAGTTCATTTGCTTTCATACTTATATTCCACATCTGAGTGAAACCAGATGGTAATTCATTCACATCCTTATTTGTTCTACTTAGTGTAATCACTTTATGTTGTGTCCATTTGGTCCAAAAGACACGACTTTATAATTTATTGAAGTACAGTATTATTTCATTGAGTGTATACATCACATGTTCTCTATCTTGTCATTGTAGATGAACTCTTTGTTGATTAAGTATTTGGACAATTGTGGATAACACTGCTACAGGAGTGAAAATTTCCTCTGGAATTAGTTTTTATTTATTTATTTTTATTTTTTGGTTTTGGGACCACACTCAGCAGTGCACTGGGGTTACTCCTGGCTCTGTGCTCAGAAATTGCTCCTGGAAGGCATGGGGGACCATATGGGATGCGGGGATTCGAACCATTGTCTGCCCTGTGTTAGCCACTTGCAAGCCAAACGCCCTACTACTGTGCTATCTCTCCGGCCCCTGGAATTAGTTTTTATATTTTTGGATAAATGCCTATAAGTAGTACTGCCATATTACAAGTTATTTCCACTTTTAAAAGAAATCCATGGGGGCAGGAGAGATAGCATAGAGGTAAGGTGTTTGTCTTTCATGCAGAAGGTCATTGGTTCAAATCCCGGTATCTCATATGGTCCCCCGAGCTTACCAGGAGCGATTTCTGAGTGTGGAGCCAGGAGTAACCCCTGAGCGCTGCTGGGTGTGACACCCCCCCCCCCAAAAAAAAGAAATCCAAGTGCCATTTTCTACTGAATTCTTCATATGATTTGAACTAATTTATTTTCCTTCTAACAGTATATCAGGGCTCTTTTCCACACCATTGTCAATTCTTATTTCTAATTTTTATAATATAGGGGGCGTTTTTGTATTTTTTAAATTGTTTTAGTTTTTAGGCCATATTTAATAGTGTGATTGGATTACTCCTGGCAATATTCTAAAGAGTATATGTGGTATAGGAACTGAACCAGGCTTGGCTGTATGCAAAGCAAGAAACTTAACATCTGAACTATCTCTCAGGCCTAAACTCATTTTAAAATTAGATTTAACAACCAATTCTATCAACCATAAGTAGTTTGTTTAAATTTTAACTTGTGAAATGTGGGCTTCAGGTTATCCAATACAGAGTAATATTAACCTTCCTATAGTTAATTCTGCCATTATTTGATATTTGAAATTGGTTCAGTTGGATACTATTTGAAACCAACTTTAATTTGAAAGTGGTTGGTAAAATGTTGGGAAGGGCTCAGATTCCAAATTTGAATACCAACTTTTTGTCACACTGTATGAGAGAAAGAAAAGTGTATTCTTAGCCTTTAAACTCCCAGAAAGCTTCTGTGCTGGGTATATTGCTGAAACTTCTTCACATAAGGAGCTAGAAAATAGGAGGCTTTTGATCTGATACAAGAGTCCAGTCTAAATATCCCCTGGGTTTTCAGTAAGTGCATAAACCCTGGAAAAGAAAATAATAACACATTACTATGGTACCTTTTTTCCCCTGAAGCCAGAAAGAATTCTTGTCTTGGTCCCAGTATTTCTTCATCTTTGATGAAAAGATTCAATCCTGAGTCTCAGAATGGTCTCCTTTGGCAAAAGTTTTAGTAAGATCCTACCTCTTCTGCCAAGAGCCTAGTTTTGGGGAGCCCAGTCTGCTGGTGAAAATGTCAACAATTCATTGAAGTAAAAATGACCGTCTTCTTGGTAAAGAGCATTTGATATTCCAGTAAAAGAGTGGTGGTTTACACCATACTTAATACCACAGAATTCTTCAGGATGGTGGATATGGTCTTTGACATTGAGGCTGCAACAAAGAAAGTAAGAACATTACAGTTCAGATGAGATGATGGCTCATATTAGTAAAGATTTTTCGGACTTTCTTTCAGAACCTTAAATTTCACAAGACAATGATCTTTATCAGACTCATTCTCAGTTGATCTTTTGTGTCATTGTATTGTCTCAGAAATGGTAGACTCTGGATAAATATTTTAATTAAAAAAACGTTAATGAGCTTAGCACTGGTTTACCTTCCTCTACTTTCTTATGGCTTGCCTTTTCATTTAATTTTGGGCAAATCTTGGGGAGAGGATATCCCTGCCATGTCTTTAGGATGAGAGCTACAGGTATGGGGAAAGTGTCCTAAAATCTGGGAATGTTTTGTCAGACACTTCAATTGTTGTTCAGTAGAGACGTCTTCTGAGAGCTTTCCAAAATCTTATGAGTAAAGTTCAGTGTCTGCTTAATTTAGGAAGGCATATACAATCCCCTTTGCTGCCTCTGATGGTTGTTATCTGAAAACTGTCTAGACTGTAGATCCCAAGTAGGCAAGGAAAATGAAATATTCCCTTACTTAGAGGTGGGGTAGACACAAGGAAATATTCCTGGTCCTGACCTATGGAATTGACTCCCTGCAAAGACAGTTAGTTGTCCCACAACTTAAGGAATGTGATTTGTCGGCATTTAAATATTTCATCACAAGAACACTATATATTGTTTTCCTTGCATCAAGAATCTTTGCAATAAACTTTTCCATTTTGGTAAAAAGGGAGTTGGAAATACTTTTAATCTTATCTTTTACATGGTATCTGTAATGGGGTTAGGGTGATTACTCCCAACTGCTTAGGGAGCATTATGGAGAGATGATGAGAAGTAGATTTCAGCCCTGTTTGTGATTCAAGTCTAGCTTTCATTTTTAAAAAAGAAAGAAAAGATATTTGATCCCAAAGCTCATAATATTATCATCTGAGAAAAGTGCACCTCATTTTATTAAACATGTTTTATCTTACATCTTATACTGAAGTTATTTTCTTTCTGTAGGGGGCAAGTTGAAACCAGAATATTTTTGTAATTTTTTCCACTTTGATTTTATAATTTGCAAGGGTACCTCTACTTCTTTAATTACAGCATGGAGTTATACTCTCTTAGAGAGGAATGGAGTTAACTCTAGATTTGCTACGGATTTGGGAGAGCACTGTCCTTCAACAATCTGAGTAGGCCAGGGTGCTTGCCCACAACATATATGCATTATGCATTATTGACTTGAATTCAGCAGTAAAATAGAGTATATTGGCTGTAAAAATGAATTTAAGTTTTTCTTAATCAGTTCCATAATCAAAAAGTCACTCTTGGCTGTGGTAGACTTAAAGGGGTTCTTTTAACTATGTGGGTCTTACATTTTTTTTTTTTGTAAAGAGTGCTGCTATCTCTGAAAGTACTTGATTTATAGAAGTGGACAGTTTAAGGTCAGAAGGAAATTTATGTCCTGACTAAGCCTGGAAATTTCACTAAAAAAGGAACTCATTCTTTCATGCAAATCTCTTAAACTGATCTGAATGAGGGAGATAGCTTACAGTTCTGGTGCTCATTTCTATAATATATGATCCCCCTAACATTACTGGGAGTGAATTCTGAGCACTGATATTAGGATAACCCACAAAATAGCTCTTGAGTGTGGCCCCCCAAACAAAAACAAACAAAAGGGATGGTCTTCCTTATGTTAGGCTAATATTTGGCAAGCTTCTATCCTCTGTATTCTCCTACAATTCCCAGAGAATATCATTTAATTTAAATAATTTACCCAGGAGATAGATTAGGAGATTTCAGAGTAGGTGCTATAAGATTAAAAGCTTTTATGAACTTTAGAGAAGAATTATGTGGGTGAAGTAGACAAGGTAGATAATTACCATGATGGTCTTAGAGTTAGTGAGATACAATATGTATTTTCAAATAGGAAATCCTCTTCTGCCATTCACTATCGTGTAGAAATGTGTCCCTGTGGAGCCAGAACTTGCAGTGCATTTAAATTTTAATGTAATTTCTCTCACTTAATAAATACTAGTTAATGCTAGTTAAAATTAATGTACACTGTGGTTGAGGTCATGGTGTAGTAACATTGTGGATTCTAAGGATATTAATACTCTTGAAATGTTATCAATTAAAATGACAGAAAGATCAATGCTTGTGAAAGTGAAATGAGTCCCAAAAGTTGGCATTGAAAAGCAAAACAAAATGTAACATTTCAGACCAAGACCAGACAATGGGTCTTCATGATAGAATAATAAAAACACAGACTATAGGTGTCAGAATGATACACAATTCTGAAAGTGTCCACGTTTTGGTGTGGCAAATAAGGGAAGAAATTCTTTGCCCTATTCCGATGCCAATGGTAGGAAGTGCAGCTTTAAGCAATGTTATAAGTGTTAGGAGTGATAGAAGAGAAATCAAGCATAAGAATAGAAAACATAGACTTACCATTAATAGAGAAGAGATAACCTTGAGATTACCTAATACAGATTCCTGGATTCATGAGCACTGTACACTATGGATGTCTGAGTGTCTTACTATAGTAAGTGTGGATGTCTTACTATAGTGCTGGGGCAGAGAAGTTTGTAAATCATCCTTAATAAATCCAAAATGCTTAATAAAGCTTAATAAATGATTAAAATCATTAATAAATCCAGAATGCTTACTTAGGTTACCAAAAGTTCAACACTTGTTAGTATGATAGAGTAGACTTCCAAAAACTGTTAGCATGATAGTGATTCCCAGGCTTACAACTTCTAAACTAATAGGAGAAGACATGTTATACTAGGAATTCACAATTGGTGCTAACTTTCTATAGAGTTTATGGGCATGGGCATGATGAACAATTGCTCATCATGATGAAGCAGTTTAATGTTATAAAATTTTTGAAGCACTTTCACAAGTCCCTAAAGATAATGGAGAGGCCAAAAGAGAAAGAGGTGACTGTCCAAGTTAGCTAAAGTATTTTTAATTACTGAGAAATTATCTTTTCTTTTTTTTTAACACAGTAGTGAATAGAAGAACTAGCAGAGAGGGGTCAGGAAAGATGACTATTTTGGCAAGGAATACTGTCCTGTTGCCAGATAACTGACCATAGAGGTCCTGTAAATAATGTCCAAAGCTTCAGATCATATACATGCAAAGCTATTATTAATGAGGTTACAAATATGTCTATTTTTCATTATCTAGTCAACATATATATTTGTAACTTATATGTTATATTGACAAATGAACATTCAAAATGGTTAGGACTCTACTTATCTACAATCTGAAATTTCTGAACAATTTAGAAAATACAGGAGTGATGCAGTCTGGAGAAAGATTCTAGCATTACATTAACATATCCTCTTGACTTATTTAACTTATTTCCATTGTAAAACCATTCTTTTCTGTAGTAGAGAAACTGCCTAACTTCTAGGCTCTTGTGGATGTCATGTGGAATTATCTGGATAATATCTTCATGGTGCTGGAGCAGTGGCACAGCAGTAGGGCATTTCCCTTGCACAAGCCTGATCTCGGGGGCGGACCACGGTTTGATTCTCTGGTGTCCCATATGGTCCCCCAATCCAGGACTGATTTTTGAGTGCACAGAGAGTCATCAGGTGTGGCTCCCAAACAACAACAACAACAACAAAAACAAAATAAAAAACTTCCTGGATAATAGATCTCTAGCTACTAAGGCCTGATTTTATCATCCACACTGAACAGAAAGTTCCAGACAGCACAAAAGGACCTAGGAAAGAGAAAAAGAGCATGTATGGAGCCTAGAATTATTCCCATGATAGTATACTTCAAGGGCAAAGAAACCCTTTATCTCTTAGGCCAAGAGAATTCCCTTTCTAATCTCCCCACTATTTACTGTGCCTATGCAAAAAAAAAAAAAAAAAAGCACAAATTAATTTTTTTATTACTATTGTTGCTTTTTTCTTTTTTTGGTTTTTGGGTTCCACCCGGCAGTGCTCAGGGGTTACTCCTGGCTGTCTGCTCAGAAATAGCTCCTGGCAGGCCCAGGGGACCATATGGGATACCAGGATTCGAACCAACCACCTTTGGTCCTGGATTGGCTGCTTGCAAGGCAAACACCGCTGTGCTATCTCTCTGGGTTCACTGTTTCCTTTTTTTGTGTGCTTTGTTTTGTTTTTATTTCAAGACCGGGGATATTGTTTGCTTGTTGTCTTTATTGCTGTGGTGTTTTTCGGGTTCTTTTGGTTGATTTTTTTGTATAGTTTTTATGTTTTTCTTCCTTTTTTTCTTTTTTCTTAAATTGATACCTATAGCCTCTAGAAAGACTCCTCCCATTTATTTCTTGTTTGATTTCCCCCCCTTTTTTCTCTTTCTTTTTTTCTTCCCCACCAAACAGAGCCACATAACTTGAATCATCTTGTTCTGCCTCACAAATTGAGGGGTAAATAATGGAGGGAACCAAGACCAAACAGGTGTATGAATATTGAGTAGAAATAAAAATAATCATACTTAAACACCAGATCCAAAGCCAAAGACAACAAAATCAAAACTCAATCTACAATAAGCTAGACACAGGGGGGACCACTTATACTAGCAGTCTGGGGTCAAAGGAGGGGGATATGGGATGCATGTTGGGAACAGGGGTGGAGGGAAGACAACACTGGTGGTGGGAATGACCCTGATTCAATGTCACTATGTGCCTAAGATATTACTGTGAATTATTTGTAATTTACTTTGATCAAAATAAAAATTATTTAATTAAAATAACTTCCTGAATAATATTTTCAGTATTATAGTTCTATTTAATGACTTTAAATTTTTTATTTATTTAAAGAAAATGCATCACATAGTTGATCGAAATAAGTTTATTTCCAGATAAGTTAGAGCAAAATTATTGAAAAAAGGAAAAGAAAAATAAATAAAATAGAAGAGAAGAGAAAAAAAAGAAAGAAAAAATATAGTAGAAAGCTCATTTATGAAAATTATTTTATCTCCATTGTAGCAATCTGCACTATTTCTCCTTTTATATTGCTACATAGTATTTAATTATATAAATATATATATTTATATATATACACACACAAGTTCTTTATCCAATTATCATGCATTGATATTTTTAGTTGCTTCCCAAATATTCCCAAATAACTTGGCTATTTTTACTAATTACTGCAATAAACATAGGTGTGTACACATCTTTTAAAAATAGTGTTTTAGTCTAGATGCCAAGAAAGGAATTGCTAGGTAACACAGCAATTATTCTCAATGTCATGAAGTGTTTTACCTACGTGTTGTCCTATGTACCTTATGGCATCTGATATCAGGTCTGATATGAAGGTCTTTAATCCATTTGGATTTTACCTTCTTACATGATGTTAGCTGGGGGTCTAAGTTCGCTTTTGTGCAAATGGCTGACCAGTTCTGCCAACACCACTTGTTAAAGAGACTTTCCCGGCTCCATTTAGGATTTCTTGCTTCTTTATCAAAACTTAGGTGATTGTATGTCTGGGGAACATTCTCTCAGTACTCAAGTCAATTCCAAAGATCTGAGAGTCTGTCTTTATTCCAATAACATGCTGTTTTGATAACTATTACTTTGTAATCCAGTTTAAAGTTGGGGAAAGTAATGCCCCTCATTTTCCTTTTCCCAAGCATTGCTTTAGCTATTCAAGGGTGTTTATTGTTCCAAATGAATTCCAAAAGTGTTTGATCCACTTCTTTGATGAATGTCATGAGTATCTTTAGAGAGATTGCATTAAATTTGTATAATGCTTTGGGGAGTATTGCCATTTTAATGATGTTAATCCTACCAATCCATGAGTAGTGTATGTGTTTCCATTTCCGTGTGTCCTCTGTTATTTCTTGGAGCAGGGTTTTATAGTTTTCTTTATGTCTTTGGTCAAGTTGGCTCCAAGGTATTTGAGTTCATGTGGCACTAATGTTAACGGGATTCTTTTTTTTTTTTTTTTTTTTTTTTTTGGTTTTTGGGCCACACCCGGTGACGCTCAGGGGTTACTCCTGGCTATGCGCTCAGAAGTCGCTCCTGGCTTGGGGGACCATATGGGACGCCGGGGGATCGAACCGCGGTCCGTCTCCTAGGCTAGCGCAGGTAAGGCAGGCACCTTACCTCGAGCGCCACCGCCCGGCCCGGGATTCTTTTCTTAATGTCCATTTCTTCCCTATCATTATTAGTGTATAAAAAGGCCATTGATTTCTGTGTGATAATTTTGTAGCCTACCACATTGCTATATAAATTTATTGTTTCTAGAAGCTTTTTTGGTAGAGTCTTTAGGGTTTTTTAAGTAGAGTATTATGTCATCTGCAAACAGTGAAGGCTTGAGTTCTTTCTTTCCTATCTGGATTACCTTAATATCTTTTTCTTGCCCAATCACTATAGCAAGTACTTCCAGTACTATGTTGAAGAGGAGTAGTGAGAGCAGACAGCCTTTTTTGTACCAGAATTTAGAAGGAAGGCTTTTAGTTTTTCTCCATTGAGGTTACTATTTACCATTGGCTTGTGGTAGATGGCCTTAACAATATTGAGAAAAGTTCCTTTCATTCCCATCTTGCTGAGAGTTTTCATCAAGAATGGGTGCTGGGCCTTATCAAATGCTTTCTCTGCATCTATTAAAATGATCATGTAATTTTTATTTTTCTTGTTGTTGATGTTGTATATTATGTTGATAGATTTACAGATGTTAAACCATCCTTGCATTCCTGGGATGAAACCTACTTGATCATAATGAATTATCTTCTTTTTTTATTTAAAAAACTTGATTACATACATGATTGTGTTTGGGTTTCAGTCATGTAAAGAACACCACCCATCACCAGTGCAACATTCCCATCACCAATGTCCCAAATCTCCCTCCTCCTCACCGAATCCCTGCCTGTACTCTAGACAGGCTTTCTATTTCCCTCAAAAATTCTCATTATTAGGATAGTTCAAAACGTAGTTATTTCTCTAACTAAACTCATCCCTGTTTTGGTGAGCTTCATGAGGTGAGCTGTAACTTCCAGCTTTTTTCTCTTTTGTGTCTGAAAGTTATTTTTGCAAGAATGTCTTTCATTTTTCTTAAAATCCATAGATGAGTGATACCATTCTGTGTCTTTCTTTCTCTCTATGACTTATTTCACTCAGCATGATAGATTCCATGTACATCCTTGTATAGGAAAATTTCATGACTTCATCTCTCCTGAGAGCTGCATAATATTCCATTGTGTATATGTACCACAGTTTCTTTAGCCATTCATCTGTTGAAGGATATCTTAGCTGTTTCCAGAGTCTTGCTATGGTAAATAGTGCTGCAATGAATATAGGTGTAAGGAAGGGATTTTTGTATTGTATTTTTATGTTCCTAGGGTATATTCCTAGGTGTGGTATAGCTGGGTTGTACGGGAGCTCGATTTCCAGTTTATGGAGCAATCTCCAAATTGCTTTCCATAAAGGTTGAACTAGATGGCATTCCCACCAGCAGTGGATAAGAGTTCCTTTCTCTCCACATCCCTGCCAACACTGTTTGTTCTCATTCTTTGTGATGTGTGCTATTCTCTGTGGTGTGAGGTGGTATCTCATTGCTGTTTTGATTTGCATCTCCCTAATGATTAGTAATGTGGAGCATTTTTTCATGTGTCTTTTGGTCATTTGTATTTCTTCTTTATCAAAGTGTCTGTCCATTTATTCTCCCCATTTTTTGATGGGATTAGATAATTTTTTCCTGTAAATTTCTGTCAGTACCTTGTATATCTTGGAGATTAGCCCCTTGTCTGATGGGTATTGGGTGAATAGTTTCTCCCACTCAGTGGTTGGCTCTTGTATCCTGGGGCGTTATTACTTTTGAGGAGCAGAAGCTTCTCAGTTTAATATATTCCCATCTGTTAATCTCTGCTTTCACTTGCTTGGAGAGTGCAGTTTTCTCCGTGAAGATGCCTGTAGTCTCAATGTCCTGGAGTGTTTTGCCAACGTGTTGTTCTATATATCTTATTGTTTCGGGTCTGATATCGAGGTCTTTAATCCATTTGGATTTTACCTTCGTACATGAGGTTAACTGGGGGTCTAAGTTCAATTTTTTGCAAGTGGCTAGCCAGTTGTGAAAACATCACTTGTTGAAGAGGCTTTCTTTGCTCCATTTAGGATTTCTTCTCCTTTATCAAAAATTATGTGATTGTATGTCTGGGGAACATTCTCTGAATATTCAAACCTATTCCACTGATCTGAGGGCCTGTCCTTATTCCAATACCATGCTGTTTTGATAACTATTGCTTTGTAGTACAGTTTAAAGTTGGGGAAAGTAATTCCTCCCATATTCTTTTTCCCAATGATTGCTTTAGCTATTCGAGGGTGTTTATTGTTCCAAATGAATTTCAAAAGTGCCTGATCCACTTCTTTGAAGAATGTCATGGGTATCTTTAGAGAGATCGCATTATATCTGTACAATGCTTTGGGGAGTATTGCCATTTTGATGATGTTAATCCTGTCAATCCATGAGCAGGGTATGTGCTTCCATTACCATGTGCCCTCTCTTATTTCTTGGAGCAGAGTTTCTTAGTTTGCTTTGTATAGGTCCTTCACATTTTTAGTCAAGTTGATTCCAAGATATTTGAGTTTGTGTGGCACTATTGTGAATGGGTTTGGTTTTTTTTTGTTTTTTTGATTTTTGGTTTTTGGTTTTTGGGCCACACCCAGCAGTGCTCAGGGGTTACTCCTGGCTGTCTGCTCAGAAATAGCTCCTGGCAGGCATGGGGGACCATATGGGACACCGGGATTCGAACCAACCACCTTTGGTCCTGGATTGGCTGCTTGCAAGGCAAACACCACTGTGCTATCTCTCCGGGCCCGATTTGTTTTCTTAATGTCCATTTCTTCCTTATTACTATTGGTGTATAGAAAGGCCATTGATTTTTTTTGCCCTTGTATAAAGTCTTTTTTTTTTAATTTTTTATAACAAATGGCACATTATAGTATAAATGTACCATATCTTACCCAGTAACTTTTCTTTCTTTCTTTTTTTTTATTTAAGCACCTTGATTACATACATGATTGTGTTTGGGTTTCAGTCATATAAAGAACACCACCCATCACCAGTGCAACATTCCCATCACCAATGTCCCAAGTCTCCCTCCTCCCCACCCGACCCCCGCCTGTACTCTAAACAGGCTCTCAATTTTCCTTATACATTCTCATTATTAGGACAGTTCAAAATGTAGTTATTTATCTAACTGAACTCATCACTCTTTGTGGTGAGCTTCCTGAGGTGAGCTGTAACTTCCAGCTCTTTTCTCTTTTGTGTCTGAAAATTATTATTGCAAGAATGTCTTTCATTTTTCTTAAAACCCATAGATGAGTGAGACCATTCTGCGTTTTTCTCTCTCTCTCTGACTTATTTCACTCAACATAATAGATTCCGTATACATCCATGTATAGGAAAATTTCATGCCTTCATCTCTCCTGATGGCTCCATAATACTCCATTGTGTATATGTACCACAGTTTCTTTAGCCATTCGTCTGTGAAGGGCATCTTGGTTGTTTCCAGAGTCTTGCTATGGTAAATAGTGCTGCAATGAATATAGGTGTAAGGAAGGGGTTTTTGTATTGTATTTTTGTGTTCCTAGGGTATATTCCTAGGAGTGGTATAGCTGGATAGTATGGGAGCTCGATTTCAAGTTTTTGGAGGAATCTCCATATCGCTTTCCATAAAGGTTGAACTAGACGGCATTCCCACCAGCAGTGGATAAGAGTTCCTTTCTCCCCACATCCCCTCCAACACTGTTTGTTCTCATTCTTTGTGATGTGTGCCATTCTCTGTGGTGTGAGGTGGTATCTCATCGTTGTTTTGATTTGCATCTCCCTGATAATTAGTGATGTGGAGCATTTTTTCATGTGTCTTTTGGCCATTTGTATTTCTTCTTTGTCAAAGTGTCTGTTCATTTCTTCTCCCCATTTTTTGATGGGATTAGATGTTTTTTTTTTTTTGTAAAGTTCTGTCAGTGCCTTGTATATTTTGGAGATTAGCCCCTTATTTGATGGGTATTGGGTGAATAGTTTCTCCCACCTCAGTGGGTGGCTCTTGTATCTTGGGCACTATTTCCTTTGAGGTTCAGAAGCTTCTTAGCTTAATATATTCCCATCTGTTAATTTCTGCTTTCACTTGCTTGGAGAGTGCAGTTTCTTCCTTGAAGATGCCTTTAGCCTCAATGTCCTGGAGTGTTTTACCTACGTGTTGTTCTATATATCTTATGGTTTGGGTCTGATATCGATAAAAGGCCATTGATTTTTGTGTGTTAATTTTGTAGCCTGCCACCTTGCTATATGTTTCTAGAAGCTTTTCTGTAGAGACTTTAGGTTTTTCCAAGTAGAGTATCATGTCATCTGCAAACAGTGAGAGCTTGACTTCTTCCTTTCCTATCTGGATTCCCTTGATATCTTTTTCTTGCCTAATTGCTATAGCGAGTACTTCCAGTGCTATGTTGAATAGGAGTGGTGAGAGAGGACAGCCTTGTCTTGTGCCAGAATTTAGAGGAAAGGCTTTCAGTTTTTCTCCATTGAGGACAATATTTGCCTCTGGCTTGTGGTAGATGGCATTAACTATATTGAGAAAGGTTCCTTCCATTCCCATCTTGCTGAGAGTTTTGATCAAGAATGGGTGTTGGACCTTATCAAATGCTTTCTCTGCATCTATTGATATGATCATGTGATTTCTATTTTTCTTGTTGTTGATGTGTATTATGTTGATAGATTTATAGATGTTAAACCATCCTTGCATTCCTGAGATGAAACCTACTTGATCGTAGTGGATGATCTTCTTAATGAAGCATTGAATCCTCTTTGCCAGTATGTTTTTTGAGGATCTTTGCATCTGTATTCATCAGCGATATTGGTCTGTAATTTTTTTTTTGGTAGCATCTCTGTCTGGTTTAGGTATCAAGGTGATGTTGGCTTCATAAAAGCTATTTGTAAGTGTTCCTGTTTATTCAATTTCCTGAAAGAGTCTTTTTTTTTTTTTTTTTTTTTTTGGTTTTTTTTTTTTTTTTTTTGGGTCACACCTGGCAGTGCTCAGGGGTTATTCCTGGCTCCAGGCTCAGAAATTGCTCCTGGCAGGCACAGGGGACCATATGGGGCGCCGGGATTCGAACCGATGACCTCCTGCATGAAAGGCAAACGCCTTACCTCCATGCTATCTCTCCGGCCCCCCTGAAAGAGTCTTGCCAGGATTGGTAGAAGTTCCTCTCAAAAGGTTTGAAAGAATTCATTAGTAAGTCCATCTGGGCCTGGACTTTTGTTTTTGGGCAGACATTTGATTACTGTCTTAATTTCCTCAATAGTGATGAGTGTGTTTAGATATGCTACATCCTCTTCCTTCAACTGTGGAAGATTATGAGTCCAAAAATTTATCCATTTCTTCCAGGTTTTCATTTTTAGTGCCATAGAGTTTCTCAAAGTAGTTTCTGATTACCCTTTGGATCTCTACTATATCAGTAGTGATCTCTCCTTTTTTATTCCTTATACGAGTTATCAAGTTTCTCTCTCTCACTTTCTTTGTTAGTTTTGCCAGTAGTCTATCAATCTTGTTTATTTTTTCAAAGAACCAACTTCTGCTTTCGTTGATCTTTTGGATTATTTTTCGGGATTCAACTTCATTGATTTCTGTTCTTAGCTTTGTTATTTTCTTCTGTATCCCTATTTTTGGGTCCTTTTATTGAGCACTTTCTAATTCTATGAGTTGCGTCATTAAGCTATTCAGGTATGCCCCTTCTTCCTTCCTGATGTGTGCTTGCAAAGCTATCAATTTTCCTTTCAGTACTGCTTTTGCTGTGTCCCATAGGTTCTGATAGTTTGTGTCTCCATTGTCATTTGTTTCTAGGAAGGTTTTGCTTTCCTCTTTGATTTCATCTTGGACCCACTGGTTATTCAGTATTAGGTTGTTTAACTTCCAGGTATTAAAGTTTTTCTTCTGTGTTCTTTGTAGTTCACATATAATTTCAGGGCCTTGTGGTCAGCGAAGGTAGCCTGCAAAATTTTTATCCTGTTTATATTATGGAGGTCTTTTTTTATGTGCTAGCATGTAGTCTATCCTGGAGAATGTCCCATGTATATTAGAGGAGAATGTGTATCCAGGCTTCTGGGGGTGGAGTGTCCTGTATATATCTACTAGGCCTCTTTCTTCCATTTCTCTTTTCAGGTCTAGTATATTCTTGTTGGGTTTCAGTCTGGTTGACCTGTCAAGTGTTGAAAATGCCGTGTTGAGGTCTCCCACAATTATTGTGTTGTTATTGATATTATTTTTCAGATTTGTCAACAATTTTATTAAATTTTGCTGGCCCCTCATTCAGTGCATATATGTTTAGGAGAGTGATTTCTTCCTGCTGTACGTATCCCTTGATTAATACGAAATGTCCATCTTTGTCCCTTACAACTTTCCTAAGTATAAAGTTTGCATCATCTGATATTAATATGGCCACTCCAGCTCTCTTATGGGTGTTGTTTGCTTGGATAATTTTCCTCCAGCCTTTTAGTTTGAGTCTATGTTTGTTCTGACTATTCAGGTGCGTTTCTTGTAGGCAGCAGAAAGTTGGATTGAGGTTTTTGATCCATTTAGCCACTCTGTGTCTCTTAACTGGTGCATTTAGTCCATTGACATTGAGAGAAAGAATTGTCTTGGGAGTTAGTGCCATCTTTATATCAAAGTTTGGTGTGTCTGTTGGTCAGTCTTGTCTTAAATTAGGCCATTCAGTTTTTCTTTTTAGAATGGTTTTGAGTCTGTAAAGTTTCTGAGCTGTTGTTTGTCTGTGAAACCATGTATTGTTCCTTCAAACTTGAAAGTGAGTTTTTCTGGGTGCAGTCTTCTATGTGAAGCATTTATTTCATTGAGTTATGTCACTATGTCCCACCATTGCCTTCTGGCTTTGAGTGTTCCCGGTGACAGGTCTGCAGTAAATCTCAAGGATGTTCCCTTGAATGTAATTTCTCTTTTCGATCTTGCTGCTTTCAGAATTCTGTCTCTGTGGGATTCATCATTGTGACTAGGATGTGTCTTGGGGTGTTTTTTCTGGGGTCTCTTTTAGTTGGCACTCTTTGGGCATGCAGGATTGATCGCATGTATTCATTAGCTCTGGTAGTTTCTCTTTAATGATGTTCTTGACTGTTGATTCTTCCTGGAGATTTTCTTCCTGAGTCTCTGGGACTCCACTGATTTTTAAGTTGTTTCTGTTGAGCTTATTATAGACTTCTATTTTCATCTGTTCCCATTATTTGAGTAATTTTTCCATTGTTTGATCATTTGCTTTGAGGCTTTTTTCCAATTTCTTCTGCTGTATGGAATTGTTATGCATCTCATCTTCCAGTGTACTAATTCTATCCTCAGCTGCTGTTAACCCGTGGGAAAGCTCAACCATGTTTTTCTTCAATTCATCAACTGAGTTTTTCAGACCTGTTATTTGACCTGAGATTTCAGTTTGGAGTTTTCTCATTTCTATCTTCATATTCTCTTGATTCTTATTAGTGTTCTCTTCTATACTTTGTTTGAGTTCTTCGAACGTCTTCCATATTGCAACTCTAAACTCCTTACTGAGAGATTGATTAGTTGCTTGATCATGCTCAGGTCATCAGAGTTGCCATCTTCATTCTCTATGTCTGGCACTGGCCTGTGTTGTTTCCCCATTGTCGCACTTGTATTGTGGGTTTTTCTACGTGTTGTGGTTGTATTCATTGGCTAAATTATGCATGGCCAGAAAGCGAAGCGCAGCGACCGTGCTCCTTTGGCTCCACCCTATCTGGGCTTGTAAGCTCACCTCCACGGAAGGCTCCAGGGAAGGCGAGCCATCCTCAGATGAGCCACACACAGGATGAAATCAGGCCGAAAATGGAGCACAGCAGAGAATACAGGAAGATAGTGGTGCTGGCATCTGAGTTCCAGCAGAGTTCAGCGGCTTCCCCTTTCTGGGCTTGTAAAGTCAGCTTACTCACTCACTCGCTTGGCGGGTAGCTTCAGAATGCAGTTTTGTGGGGGTTCGTTCCCAGGACTCTGAGGAGAGCTTCAAGGATTCAGGAAAGACAGAGAAGCACAGGACAGGGCTCCCTTCAGGCCCTCAGTTTCTTTAGAAGAAGCACAGCAGGGCAGAGACTCCGTAGGTGAAGCAATCAGCACTTCACCTGTCATTCTCCACAGTCAGTCATTTCTTACTCACTCACTCACTCACTCACTCACTCACTCACTCACTCACTCACTCACTCACTCACTCACTCGGTAGCTTCAGAATGCAGTGTTTTGGGGGTTTGCTTTCCAGGGCTCTGAGGAGAGCTTCAAGGATTCAGGAAAGATAGAGAAGCACAGGACAGGGCTCCCTTCAGGTCCTCAGTTTTCTCAGAAGAAGCACAGCCATGAATGATCTTCTTGATGATGCATTGGATCCTATTTGCTAGGATTTTGTTGTGGATCTTTGTATCTGTGTTCATCAGGGATATTAGTCTGTAATTTTTTTTTTTTGGCAGCATCTCTTTATGGTTTTGGTACCATGGTGATATTGGCTTCATAAAAGCTGTTTGGAAGTGTTCCCATTTTTTTCAATTTCATGAAGGAGCCTGGCTAGAATTGGTAATAGTTCCTCTTGAAAGGTTTGAAAGAATGCATTAGTGAATCCATCTGGGCCTGCGCTTTTGTTTTTAGGCAGACATTTGATTACCATTTTAATTTACTCAATAGTGATGGGGGTATTTAGGTATGCTACATCCTCCTTATTCAACCGTGGGCAGTTATAAGAGTCCCAGAATTTATTCATTTCTTCCAGGTTCTCTTGGGGTATTTTTTCTGGGGTCTCTTTTGGTTGGTACTCTTTGAGCATGTAGGATTTGATCACATATATTCTTTTTAGCTCTGGAAGTTTCTCTTTAATGATGTTCTTGACCATTTCTTCCTGGGTCTCTGGGACTCCAATGATTCTTAAGTTGTTTCTGCTGAGCTTATCATAGACTTCTATTTTCATCTGTTCCCATTCTTTGAGTAATTTTTCCATTGTCTGTTCATTTGCTTTAAGTTTTTTCCCCAATCTCTCCCGCTGTATGGAATTGTTATTTATCTCATCTTCCACAGCACCAATTCTATTCTCAGCTTCTGTTACCCTGTCCCAGAGCTTATCCATTTTGTCATTCACTTTGTTTACTGAGTTTTTCAGGCCTGTTTGTTGACCTGTTATTTCAGTTTGGAGTTTTGTAATTTCTGTCTTCATATTTTCTTGGCTCTTGTTAGTGTTCTGTTCAATTCGATCCATGGTTTCTTTGAGTTCTTTGAGCATCTTCCATATTGCTTGTCTAAAGTCCTTATCTGAGAGGTTGATTAGTTGTTTGGTCATTATCTTGTCATCAGAATTGTCATTTTCATTCTCTATGTCTGATGCTGACCTGCATTGTTTCCCCATTGTCACACTTGTATTGTGGGTTTTTCTACATGTTGTGATGGTATTCATTGGCTAAATGACTTAAGCAGCCACAGTCTTCTGGCTCCACCCTTTCTGGGTGGGTTGACTTGCCTCCAAGGGAGGGGAGTCCTCCGTAGATGAAGCCTCTCACAGTATCAAATCTTAGGCCTGAGCACGCAGCAGAAAAGACATTCCGGAGAGAAATGCTGGGCTTCAGTGATCCAGCAGAATGCTTAGTGTGATTTTTTCTTCTTGTTGGTATGGTGTTCTTTCCTTAGAAAGAGCTTTGCCATGCAGCTGTGCTCTTCTGGAGCCTCTTTTCGGCCCACTCCCAAGAGTTTCACGTGACAGGACAGGAGACAGACACACACAAGCAGCACTCACAATTTTTCACAGTCGGGCCCCAATGGGTAGGCTTCTTCTTCCAGGTTCTCATGTTTAGTGGCATAGAGTTTCTCAAAGTAGTCTCTTATAATCTTTTGATTATATCTGATTATATCTTTGACAATATCTGTAGTGACCTCCCCCTTTTCATTTCTAATACGGGTTTCAAGTTTTCTTCTCTTTTTCTTTGTGACTTTTGCCAATGGTCTATCAATCTTGTTTATTTATTTTTTTTTTATCTGACAAGATTAAGTGTAGTTTTTTTTTTAATATAATTTTTATTTTGATCATAGTGGCTTACATATTGTTGACAATAATATTTTAGGTACATATTTACATAAAATCAGGGGGGATTCCCATCCCCAAATTGTCCTCCCTACACCCCCGTTTCTGTCTTACCTCCCATTTCCTCTTCCCTCACCCCCAGGGCGGCTAGAATATGTGGTCCCCTCTGTCTCTAACCAACTACTTAGTAGTCTTGCATCAGTTTGGTCTTGATGCCTCCCTTATTTCCCCCTCTAAGTAGGGGCAGGGGTAGCTAGTTCAAGTTGCGTGGTTTTGCCTGAAAAAGAGAAAATAAATAAACCGGGGTAAGAGTTTAATACCCCGAAAATGGGCAGAATCCTTCTAGAGGTTCTCATCATCGATTTGGGAAATGAAGGAGAAAAAGAAGTTGAAACACTCCACCAGTACCAAAAGAAGTGTCAAATATCCAGTGAGGACTCCAGCTATAACGATAAGCACCACAAAAAAACAGATAAAAAACAAACCAAAACAAACTAAAAACAAACACAAACAAACAAAAGACACGCCGTGGTCTTGAAATAAGAAACATGGCGTAGCACATAACGAAAGAAAAGAAAGGAAGAGAAAGGAAAAAAAAAAAAAAAAAGAATAATTGGGGCCAACAATTTCAATAATCGCATCCAAACTGAGGAATCGACCAAAATAGCTAGGTAAATAAAAATAATAATAACAATAATAAATGAAGGTAAGATATATATATATATATATATATATATATACATAACCAAGGTTTTGTGTTTTTTGTATTTTTTTTTTCCCTCCTGCCCTGGCACAGTAAATATTGGGGTCATTCGAAAAGGAATTCACTTGCCCTATAAGATATGGGGTTTCTCCGTCCTTGGAGTATACTGTCATGGAATCAGCTCTAGTCTTTGCTCAGGATCATTACTCTCCAGGTTGTGGTTTTTTTTTTTTTTTTTTTTTTTTGGTGTGTGGAAGGCTTCTGCTCTGTCCAGTGTGATACCGTCAGAGCTCTGTGTTTAGCAGTCCCAGTATCTGTACATATCCTGAGGTGGGACTTATGGTGAAGTCAGTCTTTGTGAATCTAGAGGTTCTGTTACCTCAGTGCCATTTTAATCCATCTTCTGTGGTTGGTGATCTTGGTCTTTGTGCTGAACCTAGGAAGGCATCTAGGATAGCGTCTTTCTTTGTTCTTCCAGAAGCCCCTTTCCGTTACAATTGTCTCTGCCGGACCTTTGGGACTGGGGATCATGCTTATTGTGCAGGTCTTAGTTCAAACCCTAGACTAGGGCTTTTTTATTGGTCCCAAGATGTATACAGTCTGGTCGTGGTTCTAGTATCCAGTCATCTGTAAATCACGATCTTGGCTTTTGGACCTACCAAAGGGTGCCGCGTCTTCTGGTTTTGTCTTGTCGTTAGCTGGTGAGGTAGGCTAAACTGCTCTAAGGTCAAGTTGTTCACATTTTCCTCATTGTCGAGATATCATGTTAGAGCTGGCCCTTGTTGTTGACCCTGCAGTAATAAGGCTGTCCCAGATGGAGATTGTTTCTTACAGCTGTTGTGAGGAGCTGTGCCGTTTCTATGTCTGGGATCCAGGGTTCAAGGCTGGTTGAATGGTATCTAATCACCTGAGGTCTAAGTTGATTCCACTTGACATATTTTCAAGGTAGGAGATAACCCTGTATTGTAAACAACTATGAGTTCCTATCTCTAGTAGATAAGAGCTCTTTTTTTTTTTTTTTTAAATATATAAGATTTCCCCTTTATTTAGTGTGCCTTTGCAGGGGGAAGTGGTGCTCCATTATATGTCGGAGTATTTGGGGTGGACAGAGTGGGTAACAGAGATAGGTCACATACCCAAAGACGATTAAAAAAAAAAAAAAAAAAAAAAAAAGGAAATAAAAGTGTATGTGCCCACAAATGTATATGTAAGGCAAACATTTAAATAAATAAGTTAATTAAAAAAATAAAAAAAATAAAATGAGTTAGCGAAGTTTTTAAAGGACCAACGTGGTGCAAAAGACTACTTTGCATTTGGGAGAGAACAGGTAAAGAGTTGGTGTATTACAGGTCTTATGCCTATGTTGGAAGTACAGTTTTCCCATTGTCTTTTGGATTTTTCTTGTGGTGTGTGGGTTCCCAGGCATCTTCCAATCACACACCCTGCCCCCCTTCAGATTGGTAAAAATTTGCAGCTGGGAGGTCTTGGAAGAGTTCTTGCATTGGGGATACTATTGGACCTAAGTCCGGTTTCAAGAAACAGTCCATGTTAGGGGGAGTTGGTAGGGAGGGTCTCGCAGCATGTGTCCACAGGGGAGTTGGCTGTCTTTTCTTGCAGGAGACGATGTGTGGGTTCGGTTGGGTGTCCCCTCTCCTGGGTGCTGGGTACTGGTTCATTGGGTAGGAGGTCGATCTTGATGCCTAAAAGATTAAGGACTGAGGGTGGAGAGTTTTAATATGGTGGGAGATCTGGATGGGATTGAGGGGTGAAGGGATAGTTGGATTTCCGGGGGGGAGAAAGGGGAAGGTATATGGGAGGGGTATGAAGGAAGAGAAAAGAGAAAATACCGTAGAAAGGGAGAAGAGAAAGGGAAAAAAGTAAAGAGAAGAGTAGAAGAGAAAAAGAAAAGAGAAGAGAAAAAAAATAGAGAGAAGAAAGGAGAGAATAGCAAGGGAATGCTGGTTTGGTTGAATGTGTTCGATGACTAGAGCCTGTAGTTTAGGTCTGTACATCGCAGGTACTGCTTTGGTGGTCTGACTGGTCACGTGCTTCGATTCCTAAAAGAAGGTTTAACCTAGAGATAAAGTGTATGTTAAAGAGTTTTCTCGTGGCCGTCTCATAGTGCAAGCAAGGTATGGTATCTCGTGTGGTATCCCGAATTGCCATCTTAGTTTGTCCGCCCTTTGTATCTAAGGGCGCCTGTGGAAAGAAAAGCTGAGAGGTTATTTTTAAAATATAGTAAGGTAAAGGGATTAAAACGTAGTGTTATGGTATGTTGCCATTGCATTACGTGATTTCCCGCGGTGTTCTATACTTGTGTTCCTGTTTACGATCTCTAAGGGATTATTGTGGGCCTTTGTTGTAGGAGTCTGGTTACATACCTGTTCTCTCCATGTTGCTGTTTCTGTTGTTGCTGTTTTCCTTGTGGTATAATGTGCAGTCAAGAGTTTGCATTGTTCCTTTTTCATGTATTTTGGACACTGCTCCCACGTATATGTTGACTATTACAGTGATCGGAGTTTCTACCCTGTTAAACCCTGTTATATGATTGTTAGGTATTAGTTGTGTATAAAATATATGTTCTAGGTGTTTCAGAATAGTGCTACCATTCTGTGTTTATCTTTTGTCTTCTGGCTTACTTCGTTTAACATAACATGATCTAGGTCCATCCACGTTGCTGCAAAGTCTGTGATTGTATCATTTCTAACTGCCATGTAATATTCCATTGTGTATATGTACCACATCTTAATGATCCATTCATCCGTTGTTGGACACCTAGGTTGGTTCCAAGATTTGGCTATTATACTGAGTGCTGCGATAAATAGTGGGGTGCATACGTATTTTGGAATGAATGTCCTTCCATCTTGTGGGTATATGCCTAGGAGGGCAATTGCTGGGTCAAATGGCAGCTCAATTCTGAGTTCTTTGAGCACTCTCCAGACTTTCCTCCATAGGTGTTGGACTAGGGGACATTCCCACCAGCAGTGGATGAGAGTTCCTTTCATACCGCATCCCCGCCAACAAAGGTTGTTTCCATTATTTTTGATGTGGGCCATCCTCACTGGTGTAAGGTGGTATCTCATTGTTGTCTTGATTTGGATCTCCCTGATGATGAGTGAAGGTGAGCATGTTTTCATGTGTTTGTTGGCCATCCTTCTGTCTTCCTCAGAGAAGTGTCTATTCATTTCGTCTCCCCATTTTTTTATAGCTTTGTTTGGTTTTGGGGGGCTCAGCTTTCTGAGTGCTTTGTATGTTCTAGATATCAGCCCTTTATCTGATATGTCGAGTGAAAAGATTTTTTCCCATTCTGTTAGCTGTCTTCTTGCGTTAAGCAGGGTTTCTTTTGCCATGCAGAAGCTTTTTAGTTTGATGTAGTCCCATTTGTTTATATTTGATGCTAACGTTCTTGCCATTGGTGCTCCATTCTCAAAGACCTTTTTGATATATAGGTCTTTGAGTGTTCTGCCTATTTTATTCTCAATAAACTTTATGGATTCGGGTCTGATTTCAAGGTCTTTGATCCACTTTGAGTTGATTTTTGTATAAGGAGTAAGGTATGGGTTGATTTTCACTTTCGTACATGTGGTTTTCCAGTTGTACCAACACCATTTGTTGAATAGGCTTTCTTTGTTCCATTTCAGATTCTTGCCTCTTTTATCAAATATTAGTTGGCTATATACCTGGGGGTTTATGTCTGGGAATTCTGTTCTGACCCACTGGTCTGATGTCCTGTCTCTGTTCCAGTACCATGCTGTTTTGATTACTATGGCTTTATAGTATAGTTTCAAGTTAGGTAAGGAGATGCCTCCCAGCTTCTTGTTTTTCAGTATTTGTTTGGCTATCCTGGGTCTTTTGTGGTTCCAGATGAATTTTGTGAATGCTTGTTCTAATTCTTTAAAGAATTGTGTCTGGATTTGGATAGGGATTGCATTAAATCTATATAGGAGTTTGGGTAGGATAGTCATTTTGATTATGTTAATTCTACCTATCCATGAGCATGGGATGTTCTTCCATTTCTTTAGATCATCTTCAATTTCTTTCTGGAGTGTTTTGAAGTTTCCCTGGTATAGGTCTTTCACTTCTCTTGTAAGGTTGATTCCTAGATACTTGATATTTTTTGATACTATCTTAAATGGAATTGTATTTTTAATCTCTCTCTCCTCAACTTCATTGTTTGTATATAGAAACGCTACTGTCTTTTGTGTATTGACTTTGTAACCAGCCACTTTGCTGTATTGGTTAATTGTTTCTAGGAGTTTTACTGTGGACTCTTTAGGGTTTTCGATGTATATCATCATATCGTCGGCAAAGAGAGATAGCTTGTGTTCCTCTTTCCCAATTTGAATTCCTTTGATTTCCTTCTCTTGTCGGATTGCTATTGCTAGGACTTCTAAGGTTATATTGAATAAGAGTGGAGAGAGTGGACAGCCTTGCCTAGTTCCTGATCTTAGTGGGAATGCTTCTAGTTTCTCACCATTGAGTATAATGTTGGCTGTAGGCTTTTCATAGATAGCTGTAACTATCTTGAGGAAGGTTCCTTCTAACCCTATTTTGCTGAGTGTCTTTAACATGAAAGGATGTTGGATTTTGTCAAATGCCTTCTCTGCATCGATTGATATGATCATGTGGTTTTTGTCTTTCATGTTGTTGATGTGGTGTATAATGTTGATTGATTTGCGTATGTTGAACCAACCTTGCATTCCTGGGATGAATCCCACTTGATCGTGATGTATGATCTTTTTGATGAAGTGCTGGATTCGGTTTGCTAATATTTTATTGAGTATCTTTGCATCTATGTTCATTAGTGAGATTGGTCTGTAGTTTTCTTTTTTGGTAGTGTCTTTGCCTTCTTTGGGAATGAGTGTGATATTAGCCTCATAAAAGGAGTTGGGGAGGATTCCTGTTTTTTCTATGGTTTGGAAGAGCCTATGGAAAAGTGGTAGTAAGTCTTCTTGAAATGTTTGATAGAATTCACCTGTAAATCCATCTGGGCCTGGGCTTTTGTTCTTAGGGAGTTTTTTTAATTACATCTTCAATTTCCTCTGAGGTGATTGGTCTGTTTAGGATTTCTAGATCTTCCTTTTCCAGTCTTGGAAGAGGGTGTTTTTCCAAGAATCTATCGATTTCTACTGGGATCTCTAGTCTAGTTGAGTATAGTTGTTCATAATATGATCTCATGATATGTTGTATTTCTTGGGGTTCTGTTGTAATCTCTCCCCTTTCATTTGTGATCCTACTGATTTGGGTGTTTTCTCTCTTTTTTTTGGTGAGTTTTGCCAGTGGTTTGTCTATCTTGTTTATTTTTTCGAAAAACCAACTCCTGGTCTCATTGATTTTTTGTATTGTTTTCTTGGTTTCTATGTTGTTTATTTCTGCTCTGGTTTTTATTATTTCTTGCCTTCTGGATGTGGTTGGACTTCTCTGTTGCTGATGTTCCAATTCTTTGAGGTGATCTTTTAAACTGTTGGTTTTTTTATTTTCCTGATTCTTGACATAGGCCTGTATTGCTATGAGTTTCCCCCTAATTACTGCTTTTGCTGTGTCCCATAAATTTTGACATGTTGTCTCTTCATTGTCATTTGTCTCAAGGAATCTTTTTATTTCTTCCTTGAGTTGTTCTTTGATCCAGCTGTTGTTGAGCAGCATGTTGTTTAATCTCCAGGTATTAGTTTTTCTCCATTGCTTCTTCTTGACCTCAATTTTGAGCTCTGTGGCATAGTGATCTGAGAGGGTACTTCTAATGATCCTTACCTTTGTGGTCTTTTATAGGTTGGCTTTGTATCCTAATATATGGTCTATTCTGGAGAAGGTTCCATGTGGGCTTGAGAAGAATGTGTATTCTGCTTTCTGGGGGTGGAGGGCTCTATATAAGTCTATTAGCCCTAAATCTTCTAATTTTTCATTCAGAGCTCTTATTTCTTTGCTATTTTTCTGTTTGGTGGATCTGTCCAGTGGTGATAGTGGAGTATTGAGGTCCCCTGCTATTATCACATTTCCCTTCATGTGTTTCTCCAGGTTTGCCAGTAGTTGCCTCACATATTTTGCTGGCTCTACATTAGGTGCATAGATATTGACCAGGGTTAGTGTTTCTTGATCTAATGTTCCCCTGATCAGTAAGTAGTGACCCTCTTTGTCTCTGATCACTTTCTTGAGGTTGAATGCAATTTGGTCTGATATAAGAATTGCTGTCCCTGCTCTTTTTTGTTTTCCATTGGCCTGAATAATTACTTTCCATCCTTTTATTCTAAGCCTGTGCTTATCCTGCATCTGTAGGTGTGTTTCTTGCAGACAGCAGAAGTCCGGTTTATTTTTCCTAATCCAGTTCTCTACTATGTGTCTTTTAATTGGAGAGTTTAGTCCGTTAACATTTAGGGAGATTATTGAGAGAGAGGATTGTTGTGTAGTTGTGTTGTGTAGGGTGGTTTTTGTTACAATCGGGGGTTTGGATTGTGTAATTCGTCTTTGAGTAAGTCGTTTAGGATCGGTTTTGTTTGCACAAATAGTTCAAATTCGTTCTTGTTTGAGAATGTTTTTAGTCTATCCTCCCATATGAATGTAAGTTTTGCTGGGTATTGGACCCTAGGTTGGAAATTTCTTTCATTCAGTCGTTTAAATATGTCATTCCATTGTCTTCTTGCTTGAATTATTTCAAATGGGAGATCTGGTTTGATTCTTATGTCCCTACCTTGGTACTTGAGGTTTCTTTTCTTCCTTATTGCTTTAAGGAGTTCTTCTTTCTCTTTGTTTTTTGCCAATTGGATTACCATGTGTCTTGGTGTTTGTTTATTGGGGTCTATCTTATTGGGAACTCTTTTTATTTCCTGTATTGGCATTGCAGTATCCTTCCAGAGGGTGGGGAAGTTCTCCGCTATTATCTCTCTGACTACTTGTTCTTCCCCTTTCCCTACTTCCTCCCCTTCTGGTATACCCACAATTCTTAGGTTGTTTCTTTTGTCCTTGTTCATTAGATACTGGACCTTTCCTTCCAGTGCTTTGCCTTTTATTTCTTTGTTGGTTTCTTGATCATTTTTTGTTTGCAGTTTTCCTTCGAGTTCTTCAATGTGTTTCTCCAATTCTGTGTTTCTGCTTGTAAGGCTTGTTACTTTGTCTGTTAATTCCTTCACTTCTTTTTGTATGGAATCTCTCATGTTCTTTAACATTTCTTCTTTAATTTGGCTGATTTGTTCATCCATAGATTTCTTATACTCGATAGCTAGGGTTTCTCTCATTCCTTTTATTAATTCTTGCATTTCCTTCCTCATGGCTGCTTTTAGGTCTTCATCGCGTGTATCTGTGCGTTTTGGTGGACTTGGAAGCTTGCAAGAGTTTGTCACCATATCTCTAGATATTAGTGATCTCCTTGATTTACGCATACTTCTTTGTATTTAATGGTGTGTTTTAGAGTGCTGTGCTTCTAATTTTCACCTGTTTTGATCCCCTGTGGTGTGGGAGTTGGTTCCCTCCCTGAGGGTGGTTCTAGAGGGACTTTTGGGTGAACTCGCTGAGGTTTTGATCCTCCTGTACTCTTTATGTGGCCTGGTTAGTTGTTTTCCCCTTTTGTTGGCAGCTAGTACTGGCCCTTTCCTGACCACAGTGGTGGGGGGCACTGTTTCTCCTCTCCTTTTTCTCCTCTCCTCTACTACTTGGAAGTCAGTCTTCCTCTTAGTTTCTGTCAGCAGGTGTAGTTCCGCTTCTGGCCACACTGGTTGCGGGCGCTGTTGAGCCTGACTCTCTGTTCCCTCCCTTATCTGGGGGTCAATGAAGCTCTGCTCCTCCGAGTTACCGCTGAAGAAATTCCCCCAGTCAAGCCCTCCCGGTAGCTGCTCTCAGCCCTAGGGGGGGTCTCCGGTCCACTCTGGGGCTCGGGGCTAGGTTGCTCTAGGTTACCTAAAGGTCCAGGGGGCAGGCCCAAGCTCACCTAGTCTATTCGTCCCACCTGTCCCAGCTGGGCAGGTGACTCCGGCCCACTAGGTACTAGGGAATGTCCTCCCTAGTCTACGCTCGGGTCAGGTGGGATGAACTCTGGGGCCTGGAAGTTGAGGCAACGGGTGGTGTGGTCTCTGTGCCAACCAGCTGGCCTCTGCAGTCTATGGGGGGGGGGGTCGCGCGCAGGGTGGCTGGCGGCTGCGGGTCGTCCACCTGTGAGCGCCCTAGGAGAGTGCACTCACCCTGGACGCCTGGGGTCCCTACTCCCCGGTTGGCGCGGCTGGCCTCTGCAGTCTATGGGGGGGGGGTCGCACGCAGGGTGGCTGGCGGCTGCGGGTCGTCCACGTGTGAGCGCCCTAAAAGAGTGCACTCACCATGGACGCCGGGCGTCCCTACTCCCCGTTGGCGCGGCTGGCCTCTGCAGTCTATGGGGGGGGGGGGTCGCGCGCAGGGTGGCTGGCGGCTGCGGGTCGTCCACGTGTGAGCGCCCTAAAAGAGTGCACTCACCATGGACGCCGGGGGTCCCTACTCCCCGTTGGCGCGGCTGGCCTCTGCAGTCTATGGGGGGGGGGTCGCGCACAGGGTGGCTGGCGGCTGCGGGTCGTCCACGTGTGAGCGCCCTAAAAGAGTGCACTCACCATGGACGCCGGGGGTCCCTACTCCCCGTTGGCGCGGCTGGCCTCTGCAGTCTCAATCTTGTTTATTTTTTCAAAAAAACAACTTGTACTTTCATTGATCTTTTGGTTTGTTTTTTGTGTTTCCACTTCATTGATTTCTGCTCTCAGCTTTGTTATTTCCTTCTGTCTCTCTATTTTTGGTTCATTTTGTTGATCATTTTCTAATTTTATAAGCTGCATCATTAAGCTGTTCAGGTATGCCCCTTCTTCTTTCCTGATGTGTGCTTGCAAAACTATAAATTTTCTTCCCAGGACTGTTTTTGCTGTGTCCCATAGATTCTGATAATTTGTGTCTTCATTATCATTTATTTCCAGGAAAGTTTTGATTTCCTCTTTGATTTCATGTCACACCCACTGGTTGTTCAGTAGCAGGCTGATTAATTTCCAGTTGTTAAAGTGTTTCTTCTGTGTCCCTTTGTAGTTCACATCTAATTTCAAAGCCTTGTGTTCAGCAAAGGTAGCCTGCAAAATTTCTATCCTCTTGATTTTATGGAGGTATGTTTTATGTGCCATCATGTGGTCTATACTGAAGAATGACCCATGTACATTGGAGAAGAATGTATACCCAGGTTTCTGGGGATGAAGTGTCCTATATATATCTACCAGTCCTCTTTCCAAGTCTAGTATATTTTTGTCAGATTTGAGTCTGGTTGACCTATTAACTGTTGACAGGGCTGTGTTGAGTTTTCCCACAATTATTGTGTTATTATTGATGTCCTTTCAAATTTGTCAATAATTGTATTAGATAATTTTCTGGTCTCTCATTTGGTGAGTATGTTTTTTTTTTTTGGGTTTTTTTTTTTTTGGGCCACACCCGTTTGACGCTCAGGGGTTACTCCTGGCTATGTGCTCAGAAATCGCCCCTGGCTTGGGTGGACCATATGGGATGCCGGGGGATCGAACCGCGGTCCTTCCTTGGCTAGCGCTTGCAAGGCAGACACCTTACCTCCAGCGCCACCTACTCGGCCCCTTGGTGAGTATGTTTTTAGTGTGATTTCTTCCTGTTGCACATATCCCTTGATTAATACAAAGTGTCCATCTTTGTCACTTACAACTTTTCTGAGTTTAAAGTTGGTGTCATCAGATATTAATATGGCCACCCCAGCTTTTTTTAGTTTGTTGTTTGCTTAGATGATTTTCCTCCAGTATTTGATTTTGAGTCTGTTCTAACTATTTAGGTATGCTTCTTGTAGACAGCAGGAGGTTGGGTTCATCTTTTTGATCCATTTTGCCACTCTGTGTCTCTTAATTGGCTTTGAGGGAGATCATTGTCAGGATTTAATGTCATCTTTGTGTATAAGTTTTGTGTGTTTGTTGGTCTGTCTTGTCTTAAAGTAGACCTTTCAGTTTTTCCTTTAAGGCTTGTTTTGTATCTATGAAGTCTTTGAGTTGTTTATCCGTGAAGCTATGTATCCTTCCTTCAAACCTGAACGTGAGTCGGGCTGGGTGCAGTAATCTAGGTGAGGCATCCATTTCATTCAGTCTTGTCACAGTCTACCACCACTGTCTTCTGGCCTTTATAGTTTCTTGTGACATGTCTGCTGTAAGTCTTAAGGATGCTCCTTTGAATGTAATTCCCTTTTTGATCTTGCTGCTTTCAGTATTCTATCTCTATCTGTGGGATTCGTCAATGTAACTAGGATGTGTCTTGGGGTGTTTTTCTTCGGGTCTCTTTTATCTGGTACTTTTCAGGCATGCAGAATTTGATTGCATTTGATATAGCTCTGGGATTTTCTCTGTGATGATGTCTTTAACTGTTGATTCTTCCTGGGGATCTCCTTCCTGGGCAGCTGGGACTCCAATGATTCTTATGTTGTTTCTGTTGAGCTTATCAAAGACTTCTATTTTCATCTGTTCACATTCCTTAAGAACTTTTTCCATTGTCTATCATTTGCCTTAAGTTTCTTTTCCAATCTCTTCTGCTGTATGGAGTTGTTCTGCATTTGATAGTCCTGTTCACTGATTCTGTCCTCAACTGCTATTACCCTGTTGGAGAGTCTTTCCACTGACTTTTTCAGTTGAGCTATCGTGTTTTTAGATATGTTATTTCAGTTTGGAGTTTTTTGATTTCTGTCTCTGTGTTCTGTTCAGCTAGAGCTATGTTTTTTTTTTTTTTCCCATGAGGGCCTTCCATATTTCTATTCTAAACTCATTATCTGAGAGGTTAATCAGATGGTTGGTATTTTCTGAGTCATCAGAGCTATCATCTTCATTCTATGTACATGGTGTTTGCTTGTGAGGTTTTCCAATTGTCACACTTGTGGTGTGATTTTTTTTCTGTGCTTTGTGGTGTGGTGTGGTTCATTATTTAGAAAGAGCATGTGGCCACTAAGAGAAGCGGAGTGGTTGTGTTCTTCTGGGGCCTCCAGGAAACAGTTTTTTTGGGCTCTTCCTAGCTCTCTGAGGAGAGCTTCAGGAGACCAGGGGAGAGAAACACGCAAAGCCAACAGGTCCCCTCAGCTTTTCTCAGTTACCAATTTCACAGCAGGGTGAACTCCTTCACAGACATAGGTATCACCTCTCTGCCTGGTGACCCTAATAGCTGGTTTTTACTCACTAAGTTTTTTTTGGCCTTTTGGCCTGAGTGGCTCCAGGAGACAGTTATTTTGGGCCCTTCCTAGCCCTCTAAGAATAGCTTCAGGAGACCAGAAAGGAGAAACAGGCAAAGCCAACAGTTGTCCTCAACTTCTCCCAGTCGCCAATCTCACTGCAGGGCAGATTCCTTCACAGATAAAGGAGACACCTCTCTGTCTGACCTCCCTGAAAGCCATTTTTCACTCACTCCATCTGGCCTTTCAGCCTGAATGGCTTTAGGAGACAGTTTTTTTGGGGCTCTTCCTAGTGCTCTGAGGAGAACTTCAGGAGACCAGAAAGAAGAAATATGAAAAGCTAACAGGTCCCCTCAGCTTCTCCCAGTCCCCAATCTCACAGCAGGGCCTGTAGTTCACTTATAATTTCAGTGCATTATGATCTGAGAAAGTAGTTAGTATAATCTTGATTATTTTTTTTTATTTTATTGAGGTAAGTTTTATGAGCCAGCATGTGGTCTACCATAGAGAATGACCAATGTGTGCTGGAGAAGAATGTTTATCCATTTTTCTGGAGGTGGAGAGCCCTATCTATATCTACTAGCCCACTTTCTTCCCTTTCTTCTTTTAGAGCTAGTATATTCTTGTTAGGTTTCATCCTAATTGATCTATCATGAGGTAACAGGATGGAGCCGGAGAGATAGCATGGAGTTAAGGCGTTTGCCTTTCATGCAGAAGGAGGGTGGTTTGGATCCCGGCATTCCATATGGTCCCCCGTGCCTGCTAGGGGTGATTTCTGAGCATGGAGCCAGGAGTAACCCCTGAGCGCTGCCTGGTGTGACCCAAAAACCAAAAACCAAAAAAAAAAAAAAAAAAAAAAAAGAAAGAAAGAAAAAAAGAGGTAACAGGGTGGTGTTGAGGTTTTCCACTATTATTGTGTTGCTATTGATGTCTTCTTTCAGAATTGTCAACAATTGTTTTATTTTATTTATTTTTAATATCTTTATTTAAACACCATATTTAGAAACATGATTGTAGTTGGGTTTCAGTCATAAAAAGAACATTCCCCTTCACCAATACAACATTCCCATCACCAATGCCCTCATCTCCTCCCCTTCAACAATTGTTTTAAATATTTTGCTGGTCCCTCATGGATGCATATATGTTTAGGAGTGTGATTTCTACCTGTTGTACATATTCCTTTATTATTATGAAATGTCCATCTTTGTCTCATTTCTTTTCTAAGTCTAAAGTTTGTGTCATCTGTTATTAGTATGGCCACTCCAGCTTTTTTAATGGATTGTTTGCTTGAATGATTGTTCTCCAACCTTTGATTTTGAGTCTATGTTTTTTTTTTTAATGATTATTCAGATGTGTTTCTTGTAGGCAGCATAATGATGGATTCTACTTTTTGATCCATTTTTCTACTATGTGTCTCTTAACTGATGTATTTAGTCCATTGACTTTGAGAGATATATTTCTCATGGTATTTAGTGCAATTTTTATTTAGGAGTTTGTTGTATCTGTTGGCATGTCTTGTCTTAAAGTAGATCTTTCAATTTGTCTTTTAAGCTGATTTTTAGTCTTTAAAGTTTCTGAGCTATTATTTATTCTTAAATCTATGTATGTTTCCTTCAAACCTGAACGTGAGTCTGGCTGGGTGAATTACTCTAGGTGAGGCATTTATTTCATTGAGTTTTGTCACTATATCACACCACTGCCTCCAGGCTTTGAGGGTTTCTCATGATTGATCTGCTGTACATTGTAAGGATGCTCCTTGAATGTTATTTCCCCTTTTAATCTTGTTTCTTTCAGTAGTCTATCCCTATCTGTGGGATTTGTTATTGTGTGTTTTGGGCTGCATTTCTTCAGATATCTTTTAGCTGATACTCTTTGGACATGCAGGATTTAGTTGCATGCATTCTTTAGCTCTAGGAGTTTCTCTGTGATGATGTGCTTGACTGTTAATCAATGGGAATTTCATTCCTGAGTCTGGGACTCCAATGATTCTTTTTTTTTCTTCTTTATATTTTTTGGATTTTTTTTGGCCACACCGGGTGATGCTCAGGGATTACTCCTGGCTATGTGCTCAGAAATTACTCCTGGCTTGGGAGACTATATGGGATGGTGGGGATTGAACCGTGGTTCGTCCTAGGCTAGTACCAGCAAGGGAGACTCCTTACTGCTCCATGACACTGCTCTGGCCCTGATTCTTTATTTTTAATTTCATTGAGACCATTGTGAATTACAAGTCTTTTACAGTTATATTTTAGGCATATATTCAGACAGTGAATTAGGACCATTCCCACCACCAGTTTGACCTCCCTTGGCTATACTTCCCAGCATGCATCTGATACCTCTACCCTTAGCCCCTGGACTAATAGTGTAACAGGTCCATTTTGTTATAGTTTTAGTTTCTTGATTCTATTGTTGTTGACTTTGGCTTGGACATTTAGATATACTTTTTTTTTAACTCAGGGCTCCTGAGTCTAGTTGGTTTCTGGGTCCCATCCACTTTTTTCCCTTAATTTGTAGAAAAATATAGAAATATGTGGCCAAACAAAATGATTCAAGTTCTAAGGTCCTATGAAAAAGGCGGGAGCCCCTATCTATAATACATAAATAATAAAAGGGGGACAGGTTTGGCAAGATTGTTATTTTTTTGTTTTTGCATAGGTGCAGTAAACGTTGGGTAAATTAGAAAGGACATTTCCTTGGCCTAAGAGATACAGAGTATCTTCACCCATGAAACATACTATCATAAGATTGACTACAGGCTCCAGGCATGTTGGTTGTCCAATCTCAAGGTCTTGCTTTATGGCCCCAGGAGTTCTGTTCAGCTGCAGTTGTCAGAGACAGTCTTCTGTAATTAAAGATCTTGTTTTTTTGCATAGATCTTGGGATGGAGCATCTTCTGATTTCAACTCACCATTAGGTGGTGAGGTAGGGCAACCTGCCCTTAGATAGAGTTGTCATTTCCTCATCACCAGTGTCATATGAACCCACCTGGAGCAAGTTAGTGCCAAAGTGGTATTAGGGCTTCCCCTAAGGGAAAATTGATTCCTGGTGCTGGTGCAAGAAACTGTGCCAGTTCTAATGTTGGTATCTGGGATTTGGGGTGGACGGTCAATGTCCGATTGATTAAGGCCTCAGTCAAATCTTCATGACTAATGTTCAGGATGGGAGGCTCCTCTGCACTGTAAAATTTATGGTTATCCCTATTATGTAAGAACATCTTTCTATACAGAACATTTACGCATTTTAGTGTGCCTATGCAAAAAGGAACAATGCCTTATTATACTACTGATGCATTTGGAGTTAAAAATAACAAGTGATGGGCCCGGAGAGATAGCACAGGGGCGTTTGCCTTGCAGCAGCCGATCCAGGACCAAAGGTGGTCGCTTCGAATTCCGGTGTCCCATATGGTCCCCTGTGCTTACCAGGAGCTATTTCTGAGCAGACAGCCAGGAGTAACCCCTGAGCACCGCCGGGTGTGGCCCAAAAACCAAAACCAAAACCAAAACCAAAACCAAAACCAAAAAAAAAAAAAAAACACCAAGTCTCTGTGCCAGAATTTTTTCTTGAGCTTGTATCCCAAGCAAGACTTTATCTTTTTACTAGAATCTCCTACTAAGCAAATAATAAAAAGGGGGGGGGGCAGAGAGAGATGTTGCCTCTACATATGTAGATAAACAGTAAGAGTTATAAGTTTTAACGAAATGCGTCTACAAAAATATACAAAGAAAATATAGATATCCACTTTAAGTCTTTTGAGATAGTTTGAGGGGCTACAAAATCCAGGGCACATTTTCATCCTGCTCTTTTGTCTTGTAGAGACTGAGAAATGGTTTGTAGTAGTCAGGGATCAGGTAGTGTCCTCTGGGGTCTCTCTGGAGCTGAATCTGGTAGAAAGCAACAGTCCACAGTGAGGGGAGTTGGGGAAAAAAAGGGCTGCATAGAATCCATCAACAGGGGCTATATCTGTATTATTGCCAGGGTGAGAGATATGAGACTGAGAGGGTGTCCTTTCACTTTGGGAGCTGGGTGTCAGCTTGCTGGGGGAGGGCAGGTTCCTAGTTCCTGAGGAGTTAAGAAGCAAAGGTAAAGAGGGATAAATAGGGAGAGACAATGGGTAAGGTCATTCAGTAGTGAGCTGTTTAATATCCAGGTGTTAATATTATTTCTCCATTTCTGTTTGTATTTCACTTCTATTTTCAGTACATCATGGTTTGAGTAGATAATTGATATAATTTCTGTTCTCTTGATTTTATGGATTTGTGTCTTGTGGCTCAGCATGTGATCTTTGTTGAAAAATGTGAAATGTGCATTGGAGAAGAATGTGTATTCAGTTTTGTTTTGGATGATCAGCTCTATATATATTTACAATCCATGTCTTCATTACTTCCTTCAAAGCAATATCCGCATTGAGTTATAACCTCGTTGATTTATTAAGTGGTATCAGAGAGGTGTTAAAGTCTCCAGCTACTACTCTGTTGTTATTGATTTCTTTCTCCAAACTATAGAAAAGATTTTCTTCTTCCTTCCTTCCTTCCTTCCTTCCTTCCTTCCTTCCTTCCTTCCTTCCTTCCTTCCTTCCTTCCTTCCTTCCTTCCTTCCTTCCTTCCTTCCTTCCTTCCTTCCTTCCTTCCTTCCTTCCTTCCTTCCTTCCTTCCTTCCTTCCTTCCTTCCTTCCTTTCTTTCTTTCTTTCTTTCTTTCTTTCTTTCTTTCTTTCTTTCTTTCTTTCTTTCTCTCTCGCTTTCTCTTTCTTTCTTTCTTTCTTTCTTTCTTTCTTTCTTTCTTTCTTTCTTTCTTTCTTTCTTTCTTTCTTTCTTTCTTTCTTTCTTTCTTTCTTTCTTTCTTTCTTTCTTTCTTTCTTTCTTTCTTTTTTCTTTCTTTCTTTCTTCTTTCTTTCTTTCCTTCTCTCTCTTTCTTTCTTTCTTGCTTGCTTTCTTTCTCTCTCTTTCTTTCTTTTTTTATTTTTATTTATTTATTTATTTATTTAATTATGAGAACAAGGGTGCAAAGAAAGAGGACAAGGTAAAGTTACAGTGGAAGGACAATCACCCATAACATAATTCTCAGAAGTCTCCTTGCTGATATCTTAACTTTGAAATTTCAGCCAAAGAACATTAAGATAAATAAGACAGAATCCATGTACAATTACTTTGTCCCTCAAGTCCCCAGATTGTAACACATTATAATATTTCTTAACAGTACACAAGGCAATCTAAAGCCATAAAACTTACGTAACTCCTTAAACATTACAGGCATAGTATTTTCTTACATTTCTATATACATGCATATTAGCTTAAGTTAACCTCAAATTTTAAGTGAGTTCTTTTTAAGGATTAGAGTCAAAGGAGCACAGTAAGAATGGTGTTAGAGTGGCAATTGTTGTTTGCATAGGCCCACCAAAATATGAGGGACATGGAAAGAAATAACCTTGGCCTAAGTACAAAGAGACCAGACCCCTGAAGTTTCCTGGCACAAGACCAAGTCTAGGCTCCAGGCAAGCTAGATCGTCCAATCCAATACATTGTCCGTAGTGCCAACACACTTTTATTTTTCACACAGTCTCTGTTGTTGGTATCATGTTTCTGTATTAAAGATCCTGGAATTTGCATATCTTACATTGAAGTCAGGACGTGGAGCATCCTCTCCTTTCACCTCACAATCAAAGGGCAATGCAGGGAGCCCTGTCCTGTAAGCAGGTCGTTGTTGTTGTTAAGTCTTCTCAGTGTTAAGGGAAGTCTCTTTTGAGCAGGTCGAAGTCTGAGCAGTGTAGGTCTTCCGTGGTAGAGGATTGCTTCCAGGTGATGTTATAGACCAGCCTGGATGTTTCGTGGATGGCTTTCCTGGTTCAGGGGAGAATGGAATATGCCCTTTCTTCTGAGGTCTGTGCCAGGTCGTTATGTCAATGTTCAGGGTGTAAGGTCCCTTTGCACTACAAGATTTGTGTGTTCCAATCTCTATTAGATAGGATCTTATTTGTATTTATACTATTTTCCCATTTTAATGTGCCTATGCAAATAAGAAGCAATGCCACATGGTGTTATTGGCGCATATGGGGGCCATAAGAACAATTACAATGATTCCCATGACATGGTTCAATCATAAGCATTAAACTGGGAGACTCTTCCACCAAAATTCCTTGTTAAACAGCTCAAAAAGAGAAGATAAAAAGTGATTAGAATCATCACTGTATAAGACAACATTTAGTAAGAATTATAGCTGTCAGAGAAAAAACACAAAATATTCTAAAGAAATACGTGTCCATTTTATGTATCTTGAAACAGTTTGGGGTTGTCACACACAATGCACAGCTTTGGACTGTGATTACGATTGTACACTACTGAAGTTAAAAAGAGTAAACTAGGTTAGTGATGTTTGAGAGGGGGTTAGAGAGTTAAGGAGAAAAAAAGAGCTCTGTAGGGGTGTGGGAAAGGGAAGAATACAAAATAAACATTCTGTATACGGAACACATAAGAATAAGGAATATTCTGAATACATGAAGTACATGAAGTACGCGCGGGGGTGTGAGCCCCCGCGTGGTTCTGTAGTTTTTGGATGCCTAGGGAGGAATTTCTCCCCTCCTCCCCCCAGGGCCCGATTAACCAGGCGTGGCCCTGAAGACCCGCCTGGTGTGGGGGGAATCATGCTCGCCTGAACTAAGTGGTCAGCCCAGGGGTCCTATAGCTAGCTGTCCTGCCCAGAGCCCCCAACATACCAGGCAAACACACCAAGAAATCCTAGCATGTGGAGTGTTCTGGGCCCAGCCAAGCCTCTGTAGTTTTTGGATGCCTAGGGAGGAATTTCTCACCCCCTCCCCCCAGGGCCCGATTAACCAGGCGTGGCCCTGAAGACCCGCCTGGTGTGGGGGGAATCATGCTCGCCTGGACTAAGTGGTCAGCCCAGGGGTCCTATAGCTAGCTGTCCTGCCCAGAGCCCTCAACATACCAGGCAAACACACCAAGAAATCCTGGCATGTGGAGTGTTCTGGGCCCAGCCGCCTCTTTCTTTCTTTCTCTCTTTCTTTCTCTTTCTTTCTCTTTCTTTCTTTCTTTCTTTCTTTCTTTCTTTCTTTCTTTCTTTCTTTCTTTCTTTCTTTCTTTCTTTCTTTCTTTCTTTCTTTCTTTCTTTCTTTCTTTCTTTCTTTCTTTCTTTCTTTCTTTCTTTCTTTCTTTCTTTCTTTCTCTCTTTCTTGCTTGCTTTCTCTCTTTCTCTCTCTTTCTTTCTCTCTTTCTTTCTCTTTCTCTCTCTCTTTCTTTCTTTCTTTCTTTCTTTCTTTCTTTCTTTCTTTCTTTCTTTCTTTCTTTCTTTCTTTCTTTCTTTCTTTCTTTCTTTCTTTCTTTCTTTCTTTCTTTCTTTCTTTCTTTCTTTCTTTCTTTCTTTCTTTCTTTCTTTCTTTCTTTCTTTCTTTCTCTCTCCCTCTTTCTCTCTCTCTCTCTTTCTCTCTCTTTCTTTCTTTCTTTCTTTCTTTCTTTCTTTCTTTCTTTCTTTCTTTCTTTCTTTCTTTCTTTCTTTCTTTCTTTCTTTCTTTCTTTCTTTCTTTCTTTCTTTCTTTCTTTCTTTCTCTCTCTCTCTCTCTCTCTCTCTCTTTCTTTCTTTCTTTCTTCTTTCTTTCTTTCTTTCTTTCTTTCTTTCTTTCTTTCTTTCTTTCTTTCTTTCTTTCTTTCTTCTCTTTCTTTCTTTCTTTCTTTCTTTCTTTCTTCTTTCTTTCTTTCTTTCTTTCTTTCTTTCTTTCTCTCTTTCTTGAGGGGTCACACCCAATGACGCTCAGGGGTTACTCCTGGCTTTGTGCTCAGAAGTCACTCCTGGCCGGCTCAGGGGACCATATGGAATGCTGGGATTTGAACCACCATCCATTTGCATGCAAGACAAATGCCCTACCATTGTGTTATCTCTTCGCCCCCTATAGAAATTGTTTTAAGTATTTTGCTGGCCTACTACATATGAGTGCATATATGTTTAGAAGTATGATTTCTTTCTGATGAGAAGGTTTGTCTCTTATAATCATTTTAAGCCTGAAGCCTGTGTCATCTGATATTAGTACCACCCCACCGGGCCTCCTTAAGGTAGGGTAGATGTTTTCTTGAAGGGTTATCTTCCAACTTTTAACTTTGAGTTTGTGTTTTCTCTGGCTTTTCAAACATTTCTTGTAGGCAGCATAATATTAAATTCCATTTTGATCCATTTTGCCTCTCTGTGTCATGTAACTGGTGCATTTTGTCTATTAACTTTAAGAGTGATTATTGTCATAGGATTTTGTGCCATCTCTTTGAAGAACTGAGGTCTGTTTGTGGTGTTTGTCTTGCTTTACAGTAGATCCTTCAGTTCTTCTTTTACGGTTTGTTTTGAGTCTGTAAAGTTCCTGAACTATTGTTTATCCATGACACTGTGCAAAATTGAATGAAAGTCTATCTGGGTAAAGCATCGGTGGCCAGGCATTTATTTCATTGTTTTTTCATGATATCCCACCACTGTCTTCATGTTTGGATTGTTGTTTTTGATAAATCTGCTGTAACTCTTAAGATGTTCTTCTTATGTAATTTCCTTTTTTTGATCTTGCTATCTTTTGATCATGCTTTCAGTATTCTATCTCTATGGTTTTTAATCGTAATTAGTATGTGCCTTTGGGTATTTTTATTTGGATCCTTTTGAGCTGTAGTACTCTCTTCAGGCATTCAGAACATGGGTGCATATACTTTTCAACTTGGGTAACTTCTCAGTGAAGATCTCTTTGACATTTTTTCTTTAGAGGGGCTTTCTTCATGCCTGGCTCTCTTGGACCCCAATGATTCTTATGTTTTTCTTGTTGAATTTATCCTAAATTCCTATTGTGATCTGTTCATTAATTTTGAGGATTTTCTCCATCTTCTGTTTGTTTATTTTAATTTTTTTACCTTGTGCTATTGTACGGATATGTTACATAAATAATCTTTCAGCTTATTGATTCTGTCCTCAGCAGCTATTATTCTGCTGGTAAGACCTTTCAGTGATTTTTTTTATTTCACTTACATTCAGTTCTTTCGTTTCTGTTTGAAGTTTCCTCATTTCCACTCTCAAAAAACAAAAAACAAAACAAAACAAAAAACCAAGAACAAAACATCTAACCTCATCAAGAAATGGGGAGAAGAAATAAACATATACTTTCTCAACTGAGAGAAAATACAGATGGCCAAAAACATATACACATTATGTACATATACAATACAGCTATCAGGGGATACTATACAGCTGTCAGGGAAAATGAAGTCATGAAATTTCCTATATTTGATGGATATGGAAACTGAGTGAAATGAGTCAGAGGGGAAGAGATAGACACAGAATAGTCTCACTGACCTGTGAATTTAAGAAAAAATAAAAGACAGTATGATAATAATACCCTGAGATAATAGAGATGATGTTTGGAAGAGCCACCCCATGATATGAAGTTTACCCCCAATATTGGTGAGTGCAGTTAGAGAAACAGCTACACTAACAACTATCATGGGGAGGTGGGACACTTGGGACATTGGTGATTTTATATTTTATTAATTTATCCACTGTCATTTATAAATCAGTTGACAATATAATTTCAGTCATAAAGTGTCCCAACACCAGTTCTACCACCAGGGTTCACATCCCTTCACCTTGTCTTCTTGAGTGGCACAGTAAATATTTTAATTATAATAGCTTGAATATGGCTCTTCTAGCAATTATATGCCTAAGTAATTAGATCTAGTGGTTTAGATATATGCCAGTACCTCTGTTCTACGTTCCAGATGAGTTCAAGGCCCCTGACACTCCTTACATTACCTCAAGTCCGCTTAATATTTTTACCAAAATCTTTTTTTTTTTTTTTTTTTTTGGTTTTTGGGCCACACCCGGCAGTACTCAGGGGTTACTCCTGGCTAACTGCTCAGAAATAGCTCCTGGCAGGCTCGGGGGAACATATGGGATGCCAGGATTCGAACCAACCACCTTAGGTCCTGGATCGGCTGCTCTCAAGGCAAACGCCACTGTGCTATCTCTCCGGCCCCACTTCTACCAAAATCTTAAAGTGGATCATGTCCTGGTAAGTTTGGACAAAAATGTACAAAGTGCTAAGAATGCTTTTCAAAATATACATATAAAAAATAAAGTGGTCCCCACTATAGCCACCTAAAGCTTCATAGCTTTAGGACTAATATCCGAAAGATGTAAGTCAAGCTGCTGAAACTCACTGAAAATTGTACTTTGGACTTAAAGCTCTGGAAAACCCTTGGGAGCGGTGTGGGATAATTCCCTGTTTTGCTGAAGCAAGAACACTCACACCTCCTCACAACTACCATAATACAAATAACTAAATTGTAGTTTCACATCTAATCAGAGAAGCTATGTAAGCCAAACCACTGAAAACATTGGTGCACCAATTTTTGCTCTGAAAATGTTTGGACACCCTCAGACAGGGGAAGGGCTGAGACCCTGCTCTGCCAAAGTCCTGGCAGACATACCTACACACCAAAGTTGCCACCATACAGATGGTCTAACTTTATTGCATTATGACTAATTTCTGAATAGACAGCAAGCTGACAAAACTCTCAGGTACATGGATCCTGCTTCTCTTAGAATGCATCGCTGCAGATTTTCATGCAACTCCACCAAATTCCACAGCAAATTAGATGGGAACGTAACAAAGAAGCCCAATAAACTCAATAAGCAAAACAATGACATTAAAAATTCAGCTTCTGTGCTCGCTTCGGCAGCACATATACTAAAATTGGAACGATACAGAGAAGATTAGCATGGCCCCTGAGCAAGGATGACACGCAAATTTGTGAAGCGTTCCATATTTAAAAAAAAAAATCAACTTCTATTCAACAAACAGCTCAGTAAATCTCAAATAACAACTTTAATAGCAATATTGTTAGATTTACAATTTACAAATTTTCTTTTACAGAACTATTTTTGAAAATTCCACTTACCATTTTGTTGCAACAAAAAATATAAAAGGAGTTATTTTGTGCCTACCACAGGGGCAGGCTTCAAGGTGTGTGGAAAATAGTTAGAGGGAATGTTACACTCCTGGTGGGATTGGTCCCGGAACAGTGAAAGTGCATTATGAAAAGCGAAAATACATTATGAGCAACTTTGTAACATTATGAACAAGTGCATTATGAGTAGCTTTGTAAACTCTGGTGTTAAAATAAAATTTCAAGAGGATAAAAAAATTATCTATGTTGGTGGCATTAAAATGTTAATTGCATAAAATTTTATACTTTTATCTCTTTCAACACTTTGTGTTATTGATATTGCACTTTAAATCCTTTTTCTATAATAAATCATTTTTATATAATATGCTGTTAGCAATTTATGTACTTTCGTAATTCTTAATACTTTATTTTTTAACTTTCATACTAGAACAGTTTCCATGCATATTTTGTCTCTTGCCCCCTTAGCAAAAGATAAATTAATTAGCACACCCCTTCCTTTATTTTTACTTCTTAAAAATAAAGAAACAAAAAGTATTACTGATTCCACAGGAGGCTGCTATCATCCCTTTTGGATAATTTCAGCACCCGGGGGCAGTATTGTCTACCTTAGGAAATACTGTACTAGTGTTAAAGTGATTTGCATGCTCTCATTAAAGTATAACATAATTAGTATTTGTCTATTTACCTTTGCCAATTTTAAAATACATTTTAATGTTTTTTGTATTGCTATTGTAAGTCTTTATTTCAACTTGCAGAACTTTTTTTAGCATTTATTGTGAGGTAAAATGATGACAAATTAGCTTTTGTTAAGATAATTCTTCATATCTCCTTTATTTCAGAAATATAGTTTTGAGTTTGGGTATTTTGTTTGTTTGGGGTACACCCAGAAATGCTCAGGACTTACTCTTGGCTCTGTGCTCAGGTTATCATTCCTGGAGGACTTAGGAGAATGTGGTGTACCCTAAGACCCACCCATTTCTGGGAGGGGTCTGAACCGGATAGTAGGTGTAACTTTACCTGCAAGCCCCTCCCATTCCTGGGAGGGGTTTGGAAAAAGGTAGATAAGGCTGGGACCAAGGGAATTCGGCCCCTTTTGGCTCTTTGCCCTTTTGCCGTTTCTCTCTTGGCCCGGCTTGGCTTCCTGGCTTTTGGATCTTTGGGCCGCATGGAGCCCAAAGGGAAGATGGCTAACAGGAGATAAGATGCAGGGCTAGCAAAATATAGCTGAATGCTTAAAAGGTTGACATAGGCCACACACCTGTGGGGGCTAGGGCATAAATAAAGATGATTCTTCCTGAAGCCTGCGTGTGAGTGATTTCACCTGGGCCTGAAATCCGCCAGCTGGATGGGGATGAAGCCACGTGGCTGGGGCCTAAGCACAAAGGCCTCCATCCACCGCCATCCAGCCCCATCGTTAATTATTTTATGCTACATCTGGCGCTCCAAACTTTAACCTGAATCCTGGACCCAAGAAACCAGCAACAATGGTAATATTTCTGCTTTTCAGTTTAATTTTGGCTCTTTTCGGGTGCACTAAGCCCAAAACACTGGGCCACGTGCAGCCATGTTCAAACATGGCCGTGACCCCTTCTAGGGAAACAAGGGCAATTAAAACAAAAAAGGTGGAAGCTTGCATCACCTCCAGCCCAGGCCCAGGCCCAAAACTGAAACTTTGTTACAAGAAACAAAAACCTGGGCCTCTTCAAAGACTTATTAAAAGTCTAAATTGAAAACGGAGGAGAAAAAAGACTGTATTTAAAGTGGACTGATTTTCTGAAAATGACCTTTGGCTTGAATTTGAATTTCGACTTTGAAAATTTCGAACTGAACTTTTAGTTTAAATCACTTGGAACTCTGAACATCCAAAGTGCTCCCAGAGGGGAAAAAAGGCAGCGGTGAAGCCCCTGCGGCAAAAAGCTCCAAGCGGCAAGCTCCAAGCAGCTCGGCTCGGCTGGGATCTCGGCTGGAATCGGCTTGGCTGGGCTCAGCTTTGCCCGGAAAAGCGAAAAAACCTGAAATCCTCGCTCCAGATCACAAACCGGCAGCGGAGCCTGGAACTACGGAAGAAAGCCACGTGGTAAGATCAGCGTGGGACAAAACAACATCTGAACTTTAAAAGTTTAAAGAAGCCACGTGGTGAGATCAGCGTGGGACAAATTAATCATCTGAACTATGGTTTTAGGTGTAGAAAATTAGTGGGTAGTAATATTTTACTCATAGTTGGTGATGGGATAAGTTTTACTTAGTTAGTAGTTAAAAAATAAAAATAAAAGGGAAGTCATTCAGTTTAGCTCATTTAAACATCTAATTTCTAACCACCTGCATCTTTGTCTTAAGTCATTTTCTTTATAATTTAAATGTGTTTTGTTATCTTTCAAAGTTAATATTTTCAATTGCAAAATGTTTTACTGTGTATTTTAATGTACTTAGCCTGTTTTTAAAATGTATATTATGCATGTATGCTGAAGTACTTGTGTATAGAAAAAATATAGGAACAGTGAAGTTCCCCCAATATAGTTTAAAAATATAGGAACATGAAAGTTCCGAAATAGTGCTTGGTAAAAAAGCATTAATAGAATTTTAGGTTACAGGTGTAAAGTATATTTTGCAAATGATATGTTTTTGAAAAGGGCTGGTATATTAATTTTCACTTTATTACGTTGGCGCATGAAAATATTTAAAAAAGGGGGAAATGTGGTGTACCCTAAGACCCACCCATTTCTGGGAGGGGTCTGAACCGGATAGTAGGTGTAACTTTACCTGCAAGCCCCTCCCATTCCTGGGAGGGGTTTGGAAAAAGGTAGATAAGGCTGGGACCAAGGGAATTCGGCCCCTTTTGGCTCTTTGCCCCTTTTGCCGTTTCTCTCTTGGCCCGGCTTGGCTTCCTGGCTTTTGGATCTTTGGGCCGCATGGAGCCCAAAGGGAAGATGGCTAACAGGAGATAAGATGCAGGGCTAGCAAAATATAGCTGAATGCTTGAAAGGTTAACATAGGCCACACACCTGTGGGGGCTAGGGCATAAATAAAGATGATTCTTCCTGAAGCCTGCGTGTGAGTGATTTCACCTGGGCCTGGAACTCGCCGGCTGCATGGAGGTTGCAGAGCCATGTGGGCTGGATGGTATCCTCCACCATCCAGCCTCATCGTTAATTATTTAATGCAACAGGAGAACTTATTGGAAGGCAAGGACTGAACTTTAGTCAAGTGCAAGGGAAACATTCTACTATTTCTCCATCCCATCACTATTTTCATAAAGCTGAATTGTATTTATGCGCATACATTTTTTATCCAGTACAATGTTCTTGGGAAACTTAGGTTGTTTTTAGATTTTGGCTATTGTGAATAGTGCTGAAATTAACATAGGCATCAAATAACTTTTGTGAAGAGAGATTTTAGGCCCCTTGGAGGTGGATTTTTTTTTTTTTGAGGGGGAGCACATCTGGCAGTACTCAGGGGTTACTCCTGGCTCTGAGCACAGATATTGCTCCTGGTAGGCTTGGGGGGACCATATGGGATGCCGGGATTCTAACCACCATCTATCCTGGATCTGCCATGTGCAAGGCAAATGCCCTACCACTGTGCTATCTCTTCGACTCCTTGGAGGTGGAATCTCTGAGACTCATGTGAATGAGTATTGATTTTACTTACATCAGCAACAAAACAGGCTGTTAAGTGTTTTATCATGTTTGCCAATTTTATTGATGTGAGATGGTATCTCATTGTTTTGATTTTCATCTCCCTGATGATAAATGATGCAGGCACTTATTCACTTTTTGGCTGTCTTCTTTGAGAAAGCTTCCTTTTTTGTTTTATTTATTTTTTATTTAATTTACTCGCTCAGGGGTCACTCCTGACTCAATGCTCAGAAATCGCTCCTGGCATGCTCAGGGGACCACATGGGATGCTGGGATTCGAACCAATGACCTTCTGCATGAAAGGCAAACGCCTTACCTCCATGCTATCTCTCCGGCCCCAATACATTTGTTTCTAAGTGGGAACCTAATTATTTAAAAAGAAAAACAGAGAAAACAGAAGGAAGGATAAAAGAGTACCGCAATAAGAAAATGTGTGAAAATTATTGTATCTAATATTGAGGCCATTAAGGCATTGCCAGAAAGTTTAGTATAAACTCTTGTTGCTAGTTGACCATTCTGTTACTTCATTTGTTTCTGAACATTAGGTGCCTTCAGATAGACTTTGGCCTCTATCTTAGTGTGTTCCTAAAGGGATGACTGTCTTAACAAAAATGTAGTTGTCATGTGGCTGTGAGTGTAGCCATGACTCCAGGAATTCCAAGCACTTTTGCAGATATTGTGGTTTTTGTGTAGTGTGTTTTCAGCTGCCAGGTATGAGCAAGCTTCTTTTCATCGCTTCTCCAAATTTATGATGGAGTTAGTTGTTCTTTCCTTATAAATTTCTATCAGTAATTTATATATCTTGAATACTAACTCTTTGTCAGATGACTCGTGAACAGCAATTCTTTTCACTCTATAGGTGATTTTTCATTCTGGCTATCATTTTCTTGGCAATACAGAGCTGTTTAGTTTGATGTCATCCCATTTTAAAATCTTTGCTTACTTGATATTGCCTTATTAAATATACTTCAATTTCATGAAATTTTTACATAGGTTTTTCTCAATGTAATTTATTACATTTTAAGTTTAATGTGGAGATATTTAACACATTTTATTTGACTTTTGAACATGGTTTTAGACAAGATCTGATAATTTTTACATGTGACTTACCAGTTTTTCCATCCCAGTTTATTGAAAAGGTTTTTCTTGTACTATTTAGTTCTTTGCTCCTTTTTCAAAGATTAACTGTCCATACATCTCAGTATCTTTCTCTATAATTTCAGTTCTATAACATTGGTCTGGGAGTTTATTTTTATTCCAGTACCACAGGTTTTTTTTTTTTTTTTTTTTTTTTTTTTGGTTTTTGGGCCACACCCAGTGGTGCTCAGGGGTTACTCCTGGCTGTCTGCTCAGAAATAGCTCCTGGCAGGCACGGGGGACTGTATGGGACACCGGGATTTGAACCAACCACCTTTGGTCCTGGATCGGCTGCTTGCAAGGCAAACGCTGCTGTGCTATCTCTCCGGGCCCAGTACCACAGTTTTAATTATTACAGCTTTATAGTAAAATTTGAAGCAGTGGAAAGAGAAGTCTCCCATTTTATTTTGAACCCTATAATTGCTTTGGATTTTCTGGGAGTTTTGTAATTTCATATAAATCTTAACAGTGTGTGATCTGTGTCTTTTTCTTTGGGGGGGGGGTCACACCCAGCAGCGCTCAGGGTTCACTCCACATGGGATGCTGGGATTCGAACCACCATCCTTCTGCATGCAAGGTAAATGCCTTACCTCCATGCCATTTCTCTGGCCCCTGATCTGTGTCTTTTTTAAATTTCAAGTTTTTTTTTTTATTTTTATAGGAATCGTGTTGAATTTGTGTAGTGCTTTGGGCCAGACTATTATTTTAATAATGTTAATTTCTGAGATTCATGGAGTGGGTTTTCATTTCTCATGTCTTCTTTTATTTCTTTTAGTAGTGATTTACAATTTTCTTTGCATAAGGCTCTCACATCATTTTGTAAACGTAATCCACAGTACATGGTTTTCTGAGGCACAATTATGAATGGTATTCTTTTTATCTGAATATATGAGGAATATACAAATGCGCATATAGGAAAGCCATTGATTTCTGTGTATTGATTTTGTGGTCTCTTATCTAACTGAACAAGTCTATTGTTTTTAGAGACTTATTAAAGGGAGTCATTAGGGATTTTATAGTATAATTTGTCATCTTATTGTACTGAAATTTCTTGTTTTCTAACCAGGATGCCTTATATATCTATATCTATATATCTATATCTATCTATCTATCTATCTATCTATCTATCTATCTATCTATCTATCTATCTATCTATCTATCTATCTATCTATCTATCTATCTATCTATCTATCTATCTATATATCTTTTACCTAATTCCTATGGTCCATCGTTTTGATATTTTTACCAGCTATGAATGAGAGTCCCTTCTCCCCCACATCCATGCTAGAACTGGTTGTTCTTATTCATTGTGACATGTGCCAATCTCTGTGTTATGATTTGATACCACATTTTAATTTTGAATTGCATCTATCTGATGATAAGTGATGTAGAGCATTTTGTTTTGTTTTGTTTTGGGGCCACACCAGTTGACGCTCAGGGGTTACTTCTGGCTATGAACTCAGAAATCTCTCCTGGCTTAGGGGACCATATGGGATGCCAGGGATCAAACAGAGGTCCTTCCTGGATCAGCAGCATGCAAGGCAAACGCCCTACCACTGCTTTATTGTTCTGGCCTCATGATGTAGAGCATTTTTAATGTGCCTTTTGGCCATCTGCATTACTTCTTTGAAGATGTTACTGTTTATCTCTTCTCCCCTCCCCACTTTTTTTTTTAATGGAGTTGTATGCTTTTTACTTGTTAAGCTCTACCAGTGCCTCATATATCCTTGATGTTAACCCCTTAGCAGATGGGAATTGGGTGTATAATTTTTACCATTCTGTAGTCAGTCTTTATATCCTGGTCATCTTTTTCTTTCATATGCAGAAGCTTTTTATTTTAATGTACTCCTATTTATTTATCTTTGCTTCTCCTTGCTTGACCAGTGATGTTTTATCCTTGAAGATAACAAAACAGTGCTACAGAGAGAGAGGTCTATATTTTCCTCTGTGTACTTTATGGTCTCAATTCTAATATTAAGGACTTTAATCCACTTTATTTGATCATTTTTCATGGTGTTAAAAAGAGGTATGAGTTTCTTATCTAGCATGTAGATGACCAAGTTTATATGAAAGCCCTTTATTTTTGCATGTTAATTTTGTAGCCTTCCACTTTGTTATATAAATTTATTGTTTATAGAAGCTTTTTGATGGAGTCTTCAGGGTTTTCTAAATATTGTTTCTTTTTTTTTTTTGCCACACCCGTCAGTGCTCAGGGGTTACTCCTAGCTCTGTGCTCAGAAATTACTCCTGGCAGGCTTGGGGGATCATATGGGAGGCCTGGATTCAACCACCATCCTTCTGCATGCAAGGCAAATGCCTTACCTCCATGCTATCTCTCTGGCCCCCTAAATATAGTTTCATGTCATCTCCAAACAATGAGAGCTTGACTTCTTCCTTTCCTATCTGAATGACACTATATATTTTTTTCCCCAATTGCTATGGCAAATACTTCCAGTACTATGTTGAATAGGAGTGGTGAGAGGGGGCAGCCTTGTCTTGTGCCAGCTTTTAGAATAAAGGCTTTCAGTTTATCTCCATTGAGTATAATATTTGCCATTGGTTTGTGGTAAATGACCTTAACTATGTTGAAAAAAGTTCCTTCCGTTCCCATCTTGTTGAGAGTTTTTATCATGAATGGGTATTGGACCTTATCAAATGTTTTTTCTGTATTATTGATATGATCATATGGTTATTATATTTTCTTTTTATATGGTGTATTATGCTAATTGATTTATGTATTTTATTTATATTTATGTATTTTATGTATATTTATGTATATTAAACCATCCTTGCATTCCTATGGTGAAACCTACTTGGTCATAGTATATGATCTTCTTGATTAGGTGTTGGATCTTATTTGCTAGAATTTTATTGAGGATCTTTGCATCTGTGTTCATCAGGGATATTGCTACAGAGTGTCCTTTCTTTGCAGCATCTCTGTTAGGTTTTGATATCAGGGTGATGTTAGCTACATAAAACTATTTGGGAGTGTTTCTGTTTTTTCAATTTCCCGAAAGAGCCTGAAAAGGATTGGTAATATTTCTGCTTGAAAGGTTTGAAAGAATCCGTTAATGAATCCATCTGGGCCTGTTTTTTTGTTTTGGGGAAGACTTTTGATTATCATTTTAATTTCCTCAATAATGTTGGGTCTGTTTTGATAGGTTAGATCATCCTGATTCAACTGTGGAAGATTGTAAGAGTTCAAGAATTTATCCATTTCTTCCAGGTTCTCTTGTTATGTGGCATAGTTTCTCAAAGTAGTCTCTAATTACCCTTTGAATATCTGCAGTATTTGTTGTGATCACTCCTCCCTCTTTTCATTTCTTTTTCTTTTTCTTTTTTTTTTTTTTTCTTTTTGGTTTTTGGGCCACACCCGGTGTTGCTCAGGGGTTACTCCTGACTGTCTGCTCAGAAACAGCTTCTAGCAGGCACGGGGGACCATATGGGACACCGGGATTCGAACCAACCACCTTTGGTCCTGGATTGGCTGCTTGCAAGGCAAACGCCGCTGTGCTATCTCTCCGGGCCCCCTCTCTTCATTTCTAATCTGGTTTCTTAAATTTCTCTCTCTCCCATTCTCTGTGAGTTTTTCTAGTGGTTTATCAATCTTTTTATTGTTATCTTTTTGGTTTTGGGTCACACCTGGTGGCACAAAGAGGTTACTCCTGGCTTTGCACTTAGAAATTGCTCCTGGCAGGCACGGGAGACTATATGGGATGCTGGGATTCGAATCACTCTCTGTCCTGTATTGGCTGCATGCAAGGCAAACCCCCTGTCACTGTGCAATCTCTCTGGCCCCTAGTTTATCAATCTTGTTTAGTTTTTCAAAGAACCAACTTTTGCTTTTGTTGATCTTTTGGATTTTTTTATTTCCACTTCATTAATTTCTGCTCTAAGTTTTGTTATTTTCTTCTGCCTACCTATTTTTGGGTGATGTTGTTGATACTTTTCTTTTCATTTTTGGGGGGTGTCACACCCGGCAGCATTCAGGGGTTACTGCTGGCTCTATGCTCAGAAATTGCCCCAGGCAGAACCATATGGGATGCTGGGATTTGAACCACTGTCGTTCTGCATGAAAGGCAAACGCCTTATCCATGCTATCTCTCCGGCCCCTGTTGATACTTTTCTAATTCTATAAACTGTATCATTAAGCCATTTATATAGACGCTTACTTTCTTTTTAATGTGTGATTGCAAAGTTATAAGTTTTCCTCTTAGTACTGCTTTAGTTGTGTCCCACAAATTCTGAATAAGTTGTGTCTTCATTAGCTTTTGATTTCAGAATCTTTTGAGTTCCTCTTTGATTTCATCCCTGACTTGCTTGTTGTTCAGTAGTGAGCTGTTTGATTTCCAGGTGTTAAAGTTTTTCTTCTATGTTCCTTTGTTGTTGACTTCTAATTTCAGTGCGTTGTGATCTGAGAAAGTAGCCTGTACAATTTCTATCCTTTTGATTTTATGGAGGCTCTTTTTATGGGCTACCATGTGGTCTATCCTGGAGAATGACCCATGTGCATTGGAGAAAAATGTGTTTCCAGTTTTTTTTTAAAATAATATCTTTATTTAAACACCAGGATTACAAACATGACTGTAGTTGGGTTTCAGTCATAAAAAGAACATCCCCCTTCACCAGGGCAACATGCCCATCAGCAATGTCCCCCATATCCCTCAATTCCTTTTTGTCTTTGTTGAATTTATTCATCAGTTCTGGCTTGTAATCTGTCATTAAGTTCATTTATACAGTCCTCCCATGATTTTCCTGTGCCTTACTATTGTGTTCTATAGCTCCTTAAATTCAATTTTTAAGATTATCTCATCTTCTGAAAGAGTTTTTCTTTTAATTAGTTAATTTTTTCTTATATTAGTTGCTTAATTTTGCTAGCTAATGCTTCATTGTTACCAATACATTCTGTTACCAAATCAACAAATTTTAGGTAATACTCAGCCAGGTTTAAGTGTTTTGATGGACTTCAGATTTCCCTAGGTTTCTCTCCCTATCCATAACTGTAACTGACCTCCTGGTTTCCCCATAGTTTTGCATTTTGTGGGTTGGAATGGTGGAGTTTCAGTTTACCGGAAACTTGAAATGTGACCTGTTAAATTGTTTCTACCGAAAGGTGCTTTTCAGGTTATTTCCCTAACTACACAAGATTGTTTGAGCAGGGTAAGTAACTACAAGTTACTCTGTTGAGGTGACTGAGTTTTGAGGCTGTATAGTGTCAATAGAAAGAAATGCTACTGCCCCCTTGCCTGGATATAGGATATATATACACTGGAATATCTTTGCATGAATGCACTAGCATTCATATAGTTTTGCGATCAGAAGGCAGACAGATGTCAGCTCTGGTGACTTTCTGACCTAGGGGTTTGGGAGGACAGTGTCATAGACAAGGGTATAAGGGTACACATTGGTAGGCTGGAATATGTATATTCAACTCCCGAAGGGCAAGTCTCACTGCTAGCATATCTTTGTAATTCTATTGAGAATTGCTTATATGTGTATAAGACTTTTGATGACAAGGTCACTTTGACAATGCTGATTCTTCTGATCCATGATCGGGAATATTTTCCATGTCCTGGAGTCTTTTTCTATTTCTTTCTCTTAGAGTATGTAGGCACTTCCAGCAGTGCTCAGAGATTGCATCACTCCTGGTGATGCTTTGGGGACCATATGGGATGACAGACATTGAATTTGGTTTGCCACATGCAATAAAAGCATGCTGCTTACTAGCTCTGGATGTTCTTAGATACTGCTTTTAGCAGTGATTTATAGTTTAATTGTATAGATTTTACAGTTATAGATTTCACTGTCTCCCTTGCTAAGTTGATTCTAGGTATTGTTGCACTATTTTAAAGAGATAATTTTTAAACTGATTTTTCTTCATTACATTTGTATACAGGAACGTCAAGGATTTTGTGTATTCATTCTGCAATCTGCTACCTTACTGTATTATTTCTAAAAGTATTTTGTCAGTGTCATTAAGCTTTTAATGTATGTTATCATGTCATTAGCAAATAGTTTGTGCTTTTTAACATATTTTTATTTAAACATCATGGTTACAAGGTTGTGCATAATAATAAAGTTGTTCATTATTAAGCTACAGTCATGCAATGTATAACAACCTTCACCAGTGCGCATTTCCCACCACCAATGTCAACAATTTTCCTCTTAACCTCCCTAAAGCCCTTTTCCCTTCCATCCACTCTATCTAGCCTGCCTCTGCATCAGGCATTTAACTTCTTTCCCTCTCTTCCCCCTATTTCTTTTCTTTTGTGACAATGTGGTCATCCTACCGCAAATGAAGTGGTAACAGGAATGTCCTTTTTATATAAGACCTTCTCTAACTTCCTTCTCCACTCATTGTGGAATGCTACATACCATGTAATAGTGCTCCTAATTTTCATCTCTATTGACTCTGGATATCCTTTCCACACTGTATTTATTTTCCTTATATTTCAGCAATGAGTAAGATTATTCTGTTTTTCCCTCTCCCTCTGACTCTTTTTGCTCAGTATAATACTCTTCATGTTCATCCATGCACAAGCAAAATTAAAAACTTAATTTTTTCCCTAATGGAGCATAGTATTCCATTTTGTAGATATACAGTTTCTTTAGCCATTCATCTCTTGCGGGTCACTTGGGTTGCTTTCAGATTCTATTTACTGTAAATAGTGCTGTGCTGAATAAATACCAAGGGCATTTTTGTATTGTGTTTTTGTGCTTCTAGGGTATACCCCCAGGAGTAGAAATGCTGGATCATAAGGAAGCTCAACTTCCAATTTTTTTAAAGTAATATCCATATTGCTTTCAAGAAAGGCTGGACTAGATGACATTCCCACCAGCAGTGAATGAGAGTTCCTTTCTACCCACATCCACACCTGGTTGTTCTTGTTCTTTGTGATGTGTGCCATTGTCTGTGGCATGAAATGATACTTCATTGTTGTTTTGACTCACATCTTCTTGATGATTAGTGTTGTGAAGCTTGGAAGAGTGTTCTCACCTAATCATGCTCGCTCCCTGCTTTTGAACTTTTTTTTTGTTTTGATTTTTGGGCCACACCCGGTAATGCTCAGGGGTTACTCCTGGCTATGTGCTCAGAAGTTGCTCCTGGCTTGGGGGACCATATGGGACACTGGGGGATCGAACCACGGTCCGTCCAAGGCTAGCGCAGGCAAGGCAGGCACCTTACCTTTAGCGCCACCGCCCGGCCCATGCTGCTTTTGAACTTTAATCTTCAAAACTGTGGAACATAAACTTCTGCTGTTTATAAAGTATGCAGTCTTAGCTCTTTTGTTATACTGGCCCTAACACAAAGACCTACAGAGAATCCTTATAATAAGTCAAATAGTAGTATTTTATACATGTGATGAAAAGAAAAAAGAATGGGTAAGTTACTACTAATAAAATACAAATGCTCAGTAGAATCTTTAAATTGTCAAGATAAAAATCGCAAACTTGGGATTGGAGCCGTGGCATGGAGCGTAAGGTTTCTGCCTTGCCGGCACTAGCCTACCTAGTACGGACTGCAGTTTGATCCTCCTGTGTCCCATATGGCCCCCCAAGTCAGGAGCGATTTCTGAGCACAGAGTCAGGAGTAACCCTTGAGTGTCACTGGCCAAAAACAAAAAACAAAAAAAATAGCAACATTATTAAACAAGTTAAAACAAACAAAAAGGAGGCCGGAGTGGTGGCACAAGTGGTAGGGCATTTGCCTTGCACTTGCTAACCTAGGACAGACAGCAGTTCGATCCCCCAGCATCCCATATAGTCCCCCCAAGCCAGGAGTGATTTCTGAGCACATAGCCAGGAGTAACCCTGAGCATCAGTGGGTGTGGCCCAAAAGGCAATAAACAAACAAACAAACAAACAAAAGGATGAACTCCCAGTGATAACTTGGTGCAAAAACACTGACCTTAGGAGTGTGAAACATTGAGTTGAACTCCTACATTTGCCCCATGCATTCAGCTTGTCTGACTAAACTCTAATCCTAGGTCAGCATTATTAAAAGTGTCTGATTTTTGGTGACTTGCAACCAAAATGTGTGCAAACAGCACCTCCATACTACAAGCTCTGGTGAGCATGTGTGTAAGCATTGTAACCAAGTGTGTATAGCCTCTGCTTATCATAACATAAAAGAAAGAAAGGGAGAGCTAAGATTTTGAATTAATTTAGATGTCCAACAACAGATGAGTGGATCATAAAGTTATGGTACATATATACAATGGGATACTACATAGCTTGTATGGAATTATGCATATTTGCTGTAACATGGATGGAACTGGAAGATATTATGTTAAATGAAGTAAGCCAGAAGAATAATAAATACAGAATGATATTACTTATACGTGGTACTTAGAATAACTGCATAAAGAAAAGCAATGGTCTAAATGGGAGTTGTCTTGAACACACGTGGTCCCAGATTATAGTAAGGAAAAGGAAAGAAATTGAGTGGAGAAGGAGGAAAGCAAATATGAAAGAATGGTGGCCAGGGGTCAAACAGTCTCAGGTACATTGGTGGAGTTAAAAAAGGACAGAACTAATATCCAAGCCAAAGTCAACAAAAATAAAATCAAGAGAATTAAACTCTATCTAAACTTTAAATGGGTCTATTATACTGGCAGGCTGGAAGGCAAAGGGTGGCGGTGGGATATATTCTGGGAACATCTTGGAGAGAGATTGACACTGGTGGTCAGATTGGCCCTAATTTCATGGTATGTCTGAAACCCTACTATGAAAAACTTAATAAATCACAATGGTTAAAATTTTAAGAAAAGGAAATACACGAAATAGAAATGGTTGAAATTATTAATCAGTGAAAGTGATGAAAATAAAAGCATATGTCATTAAGAAATAAAGGGTTTTATACTTATCAGAAAATAAAAAGAAAGAAAGAGAAATGGGAGGGGAATTAAAAAAAGGAGAAAAACAATCTAAAGTAATAAATGAATAAGATAATATATATTTTTATAATATATGAAAAGCTATGGGCCCGGAGAGATAGCACAGCGGCACTTGCCTTGCAAGCAGCCGATCCAGGACCAAAGGTGGTTGGTTCAAATCCCGGTGTCCCATAAGGTCCCCCGTGCCTGCCAGGAGCTATTTCTGAACAGACAGCCAGGAGTAACCCCTGAGCACTGCCGGGTGTGGCCCAAAACCAAAAACCAAAAACCAAAAAACAAAAAAAAAAAAAAGAAAAGCTACAAGGTACTAGTTATATTAAACTTAGTAAATATAATTTAAAACTTAAAATTAACTATTATCTATATCATGCAAAATTAATATATACCCACATCTATGATTTTAGAATAAATACAATTAAAAATGAACATGCATAGTAAGTGTAAAACAAAAAATATAGAAAAGAAATGATTTAATATTGACAAAATAAAATGGAATTTTGGATTAAAATATTAGATAAAATGAGAAGGTATACTTTGTCATGATAAAATATACATTCAGGAAAGGAACAGTTATAAACTTATATGCAATGAACTTCATAATAATATCAGGACTAAATCCAAAGCAAAATAAAATAAAAACTATGAAAAATAAGTGGAAAAATTAATGAATTTATTTGAGTCATGTAAGGGGGGCATAAAGACACATCACTAATTATATTTTGTTGCAACTCTAACTGCTTAATATTTATTTGGGAAAAGCTTAGAAGATGAAACTAGCAAGGTGATGATAACCTCAGATTCTCATCTCATTATTCAAATATTCCACAGGTTGGATCCAAATGTTCTGGACACAAAATTGGAAGCAGGATAAACAAGTTATGTGGCAAATTACAAAAAAGAATGAGCTTCTTCCATACCATATAAAGAAGTATGAGTTGGCCTGCAAGCTTAGGAAAACTGATTTTTTGAAGTAATCAGAAAAGTGTCTAAGTATCTTCTGGTCCCATCAGAGCTAAATATGTGTAAAGAAACTGGCATATCCTTTACATCTGCAATGATTACAAAAATCTGTCTAAGTAGATTGCTCAGTCTGGTTGAGAAAGATCCCCAAAAGAAAGAAATGAACCACCAGACTATCCAAGTTTGTCTCACATCAAGTGGAATCTAAGTAGTAAATTTTAAAAGTTTAGAAACGTTAAAATCAAAGAACTAAATAATAGTGACAATCTCGATACAATCAGCAATAAACTAGAATCCCAAGAGAACATACATTATTTTTACATGTTTTTAAGACCTTCATAAAAATTAACCAAAATAAAAACAGTAGAGTTTTTATAGGACACATTTTCTACTCATTGGGCAATAAAAAGAGGGAATACAAAAATAAAAATGAACATGTACAAATGTTAAGAATTTGGGAAATAAGAAACAGATCTAGATAACTTCAGCATGGAGAAAAATTTAAAATTACTACTTATAAAGAAAGAGAAGGAGAAATTGCCAAAAGGAAAACTAACCAAAGTGTAGCAAAGCAAATAATCACATAAAACATTAAAAATTTAAAAATCGGGGCCGGGAAGGTGGCGCTAGAGGTAAGGTGTCTGCCTTGCAAGCGCTAGCGTAGGACGGACCGCGGTTCGATCCCCCGGTGTCCCATATGGTCCCCCCAAGCCAGGGGCGATTTCTGAGCGCATAGCCAGGAATCACCCCTGAGCGTCAAACGGGTGTGGCCCAAAAACCAAAAAAAAAAAAAAAAAATCATTTGGACAAAACAGTAAGTGCAAAGGGCTTGGTAATGTTAAATGTATTGGTCACTTTTAAAATAAATAGGAATAGAAAAAATAAAGACACTCCAAACTAAAACCAAGTATTATTTTAAAATAAAATATCAATTTAAATTGCAGTGAAAGTCAGCCTGCTGAATGGGGGATATGTCACATAATGCATAAAAACTATAAATTCTGATTTAAAAATAGGGCAGTGACTTTTTAAAAAGAAGATATATTAAAAAAGAAGATATATTGGAATGTGAAAAGTTGTTTACCACTAATAATTAAGCTAATGCAATAAAATAAAAATGAGCAGCAATAATTTCAAATAAGCAAAAATGGCTATCATCAAAAGATAAAGATGAACAAGTATAGATGATGTGTAGAAAAGAGAACTCTTGCACTCTGTTGTTAGGAAAGTAGATTGGAACAATTACGAAAAAATCAGTGTAAAGATGCCTTAAAAATAATAGAAAATACTATATCTCAGATATTCTTCTGGGCATTTATCCAAGGAACACAAAAACAAGAAAGCAAAAAATATATGTATACATATTTTCATTGTAGTATTAATTACATTAGTCAAAATATGGAAACAACCTTAGTGACCCTCCACTGAGGACTAGGTAAAGAAGATGAAGATTAATAAACAATAAAATATGGCTATAAAAAAGATGAAATCTTGTCTTTTGTTACAACATGGTTTAGTGAATCATGTTAAGTGAAATAGATAAAATGTATTATTTCATTTATTTGGGGAATGCCAGAGGCTTTTGCCTGCCAGAGGCTGAGCAGGCAAGACTCTGACAAGAGGTATTTCTTGAAACCTAATTTAATGAATAGAATAAGCAGGGTAGAGAGGCTAGGGGCCGTATGACAAACCCTTAGATAAAAAGGGACTGAGGGGGGTGTTGGGAAGGTGGGATGGGGGCATTGAGGGTGGGAATGTTGTACTGGTAAAGGGGAGTGTTCTGTTTATGACTGAAATCCAACTACAAACATGCTTGTAATCATGGTGCTTAAATATTATTTCATAAAAATAATTTAGTCAAAAAAATAAATGGAGTGAGGGAGATAGAGAAAGGGAGGGAGAGGATTAGGAGGGAGAGAGGGAGGAAGGGAGAAAGGAGGAAGGAGGAAAGGGAGAGAAGGAGGGAGGGAGGGAGAAAGAGGAAGGGAGAGAAGAGAGAAAAAGAGAGAGAGGGAGAGAGAGCTGGCTTTGAGATCAGGGCAAGGTCAAATAGAGGGCCAGGTAAGAGGAATAGGCAGGAGGGACAAAAGGATCTAAAAATCTGTCAGCAGCTCATGAACTCCAATTCCAATAACCCATGAATTCCTGCACCCTGCACTGGAGGTGGGGGCTTTTATAACCCAGCTTAGCTGCCACCCAATGACAGTTAGCCAGAGTTATCTTAAAAGGGCAAGTTATTCATGGGCGTTATAGAGGTGTTGCAGTAGTGTACCTAAAAGAAGATAAAATAAACAAGTAAATATCCAAATAACAACAGAAAAACCAACCTCTTATATTCTGACAACAGAATATTGTCTTCCAAAAGGGAATAGGGATGTGAAGGAAGGTAAAAGGTAAAAGGTGTAAAATTTTTGTGGTGAGGAGGTAAAGCAGAAATTAAATCATAGCACACAAACACATCAAATTATATTTGATATCAGATTTTGATATATACTTTTAATACAGCCCCAAACTATGCAATAGTTTAAGTTATTTTTACTATAGTAAAATTTAATGAAAATGATAACCATAAGCTAGAATTATGGATGACTATTGCTACCTTTATTATTAACAATACTTTAGAAGGTTTAGCAACTGTAATAAAGGAAAATTAAGTAATTTTGTAAGGTAGGATACTTTTCTTGCATACAGCTGGCTCAGGTTCAATAGCCAGCATCTAATATGGTCCCCATAGCCAGTCCATCAGGAGAGAACCCTTAGTGCAGAGAGTAGAGTAAGCCTTGAGCATCGCTGGTTGTGGCCTATAAACCAACAAGCAAAAAAACTTTTGCAAGTATTTAAAAAGATATAAAATCAGGTGTCTTGATACCAATAAGATTACATAAAATTATTAAAAAGCTTTTTGAAAAATTATTTATTTGATTTAATAAATAAATTTAGATGAATATAATGACATAAATAGGTTTTTATTTGTTTTGGGACCAAAGACAGAAATGCTCAGAGGTTACTTCTGACTCACACATAAGAATTTCTCCTGGCAGTGCTTGGGGAACTATAAAATAAAATTCCTGAGTGTGAGATCATCCAGGTACTGTATCTCTAACCTCAGGCAGATGGAACTTAAGAAGCAGGGTAGTGAAAGAGCAATAAGCCAAGCCAGTGAGGAGAGTCAAGGAGTACAGTGGCTTCTCCTTCGTGGTGTCTACTCCCAGCGCCAAACCCCAAGATTCACTTTTCTTTATTATCCCAGAACAAAATACACCAGGCTGCTGCAGGACACAGTGACCCAGTGGGCTTATACATATTAAAGGAGAGATTTAACAGAAAGAGGAAGATGGGGGGAAAGCCTTTGTTTTGGGTTAATTGCTGGGTGTCATCTTACAATTCCACCCTGTTTAAAACAAAACAAAAAAGTAAGCAAAGCTATCAAAGTTCTGTTTAACTTTTCTCCACCAGAGATTGGAACCCCAGATCAGAATTTATAAAAGTGGTTGCTATGGGGAGGAGCGGTGGTGCAGTGGTAGGGTGCTTGCCTTGCACGTAGCTAACTTATTACAGACCCGGACCGTGGTTTGATACCCGAATACCATGTGGTCCCCCAAGCCAGGAGTGATTTCTGAGCACATAGCCAGGAGTAACCCCTGAACACCACTGGGTATAGCCCCAAAACAAAAACAAAAGCAAAACAAAAAAAGTAGTTGCTATTTTGCATAGATACAGTAAAAATGGTCTATAACAGCTTCAAAGGTCAGACTCTGAAAACAATTTTTTGAGAATAAAATTTATTCTCTGGGGTTGGAGAGATAGCATGGAGATAGGTGTTTGCCTTGCATTCAGAAGGACAGTGGTTTGAATTTTGGATTCCCATATGGTCCCCTGAACCTGCCAGGATCGATTTCTGAGCATAGAGTCAGGAGTAGCCCCTGAGCACTGCCGGGTGTGGCCCAAAAACCAAGAAAAAAATTTATTCTCAATTTATTGAGAAAAAAATTATTCTCAAAACATTTAGTTTTTTTCCACATCCTTGCTTATACATATCACAATTTTTTCATAGACTTCTCTGAGCATAAACATTAAAACACTTCTGCAGATACACTTAATTTGGAAATTCTTAAAAATCTTTACACACGAATATGCCAGGACTTCTGTATCTTCGACTGGTATGTTGGGGGCTCTGGGCAGGACAGCTAGCCATAGGCCCCCTGGGCTGACCACTTAAACCAGGGGACTGAGATCCCCTCATGCCAGAGTGGTCTTCAGGGCCATGCCTGGTAAATTGGGCCCTGGGGGGAGGATGGGGGAGAGAAATTCCTCCCCAGGCATCCACAAACTACAGAGGCAAGGCTGCACCCAGAAGATTTCACATGCCAGCTCTTCTGTTTCTCTTTAGCTGGTATGTTGGAGGCTCTGGTCAGGACAGCTAGCCATAGGCCCTCTGGGCTGACCACTTAGTCTAGGGGACTGAGATCCCCCTATGCTAGAGTGGTCTTCAGGACCACGTCTGGTAAATCGGGCCCTGGGGGGAAGGTGGGGGAGAGAAATTCCTCCCCTATGCATACTGGACCCCATTCAGAACTTCTTTTTTCCTAATATTCATTTTCAAAAGCGCATTTGCGCCCGCGTGACATTTATATTCTTTAACAACAGCCCAAAATATTCTTAATTCTCGACTGTTTCTAGGGAAAAAAATGGAATTCCCTAGATTTGGAGGATAATATTCAAATAGGTCTGTAAAATCAGTTTATATGTAGACGTGACTTCCTATACAGTGGTCCTTTCTGACTGCCAAGCCTAATTCATAAACAATTCATCTATACAATGTATATAGCCCCTCTGATATATTTCCCCTCCTCCTCCCCTTCTACTCCCTCATCTCCCAATCCGAATTTATTATCTTCCCCTTAATTAACCTTCTTTACCCTCAGTTCTTCAATTTGTTAGGCACTAAGACCGACCTCCTGCCCCAACAGATTCTGCCCTTTCGCCACCCCTACAAAGTTCATTATTACTCCTTAACTGTCTCATCCCCAACCATCTGTACCCCACATTTACCCTTTTTAACTTCAGTGCTACACAGTTCTAATCACAGACCAAAGTCGTGCATTGGATTTAACAACCCCCAACTGTTTCAAAAGACATAAAATGGACACATAAATCTTTTGAATATTTTATCTGTATTTTCCTTAACAGATATAACTCTAAATATTCTTCTACTGTGATGATTCTACCCACTTTTTATCTTGTCTTCTCTTTGTGAGCTGTTCAATAAGGAATTTTGGTGGAAGAGTCCCTCAGTTTAATGCTTATGATTGAACCATGTCATGGGGATTGCTGGACTCGTTCTTATGGCCCCCATATGTGCCAATAACGCCATGTGGCATTGTTCCTTGTTTGCATAGGCACATTAAAATGGGAAAATACTATACATATAAATAGGTTCTTATCTAATAGAGATTGGAACACACAAATCTCGTAGTGCAATGGGACCTTACACCCTGAACATTGATATAATGATCTGGCACAGGCCTCAGAAGAATGGGAATCCTCCATTCACCCCTGAATCAGGGAAGCTATCTATGAAAGATCCAAGGTTTTTTATAACAACACCTGGAAGCAATCCTCTGCCAGGGAAGACCCTACCATGGCTCTGACATCGACCTGCTCAAAAGAGACTTCCCTTAACACTAAGAAGACTTGACAACAATGTCCTGCTTACAGGACAGGGTTCTCTGCATTGCCCTTTAATTTGAGGTGAAATGAGAGGATGCTCTGCACCATCCTGACTGCAATATAGGATATGCAGATTCCAGGATCTTTAATACAGAAACATGATACCAACAACAGAGACTGTGTGAAAAATAAAAGTGTATTGGCACTACAGACAATGACCTGGATTGGACAAACTAGTTTGCTTGGAGCCTAGAGTTGATCTTATGCCAGGAAACTTCAGGGGTAGGGTCTCCTTGTATTTAGGCCAAGGCTTTTCCTTTCCATGTCCCTCATATTTTGGTGGGCCTTTACAAACAATAATTGCCACTCTAACACTGTTTTTACTGTGCTCCTTTGACTCTAATCCTTAAGAAAAACAACCCACTTAAACTTTTGAGGTTCACTTAAACTAATATCCATGTGCATTGAAATGTAAAAATGTACTTTAACTTCAATGTTTAAGGAGTTACATAAGCTTTATGTCTTTAGATTGCTTTGTGTGCTGCTAAGAAATATTATGTACTATAATCTGGGGACTTGAGGGACAAAGTAATTGTACATGGATTCTGTTTTATTTTTCTTAATGTTCTTTGGCTGAAAGTTCAAAGTTAAGATATCAGCAATGGGACTACTGAGAATTCTGTTTATGGGTGATTGTCCCTTCACTGTAACTTTACCTTGTCCTCTTTGCATCTTTGTTCTCATAATTAAAAATAAAAATTTAAAAAATGGAAAAAAATTTTTAACAGAGGCTGCAAATATAATATAGCACTTGCCCTGCATAAAGTCAATTCCCACAGGGTTCAATCTGCATAAGATTCAATACATGACATTCAATATGGTCCCTCAAGTTCCATGAAGTGTGATTTCTGAATTTAGAACCATAAGTAAGCACAGACACTTGTGATCCCAAAACAATCAAATACATTAACTTTGATAATGACAATAGGGTGTCACAGTTTTATATTTTAGACCGATTAGATATAGAGATAGGAGTAGCCATAATCCATGTTGTTGTTTTAGAGTATAATTATTGAAGCCAATAAGCTAATAAATTACAATTAACCAACCACTCAACAAGGAAATCACTATTAACTATTGTTTTGATAAATACTACAAGCTATATTATAGGTTTATGAAATAGTTCATATACTCATAAAATTTAACATTCTAATTTCAGATTCATTACTTCTGTATTGAACTCAATAAATAACAGAATACTATGTTACTGATAATAAGTGCTAATAAATGCAATTTATATTAAAAAATCCTTACACACACACAAAAAAAAACCCTTAAATTGAGCACAGTATTACAAGTCTAGAACATCAGAGTTCCTTTTTATAAACTTCTCTAAACAAAATCACAAGAACATTTCTGCAGATATGTATAGTTTTAAAATAAGTTTGCTAAATATTCTTATAATGAGCACTGTAATAAGAGTCTATAGTATCCAAGTTTCTTTTCCATCTACTTCTATGGTCAAAGACATTAGATCATTTTTTGCAAACATAACTTGAAATAAGTTGCTATATAATATATACAATCAAACCTCACAGCAATTGGGAAACATAGGATAGCTGAGAACTATTAAAATCTAACAACAGTATGCATTTTCCTGAAACTGTAAAAACTAATATTAAACCACTAAAGTTGGATACAAAATTTTCCGTTTGCTGTGAACATAGAACAAAACAGTAGCTATAAAATCTAATACAGGTAGAACACACAGTTTAACAGCAATAAAGTGACTGATAGATTAACCTGGAAGAAAGTTGCAGGAGGTTCTGAAAGCAACTTCTCATCTGGTCTTTGACTATCCATCTTCTCCATCTTCTCTTCCATCTTTTCTTTCTGTGTAGGCTACTGAGGTCATCTGGGATGGAAAGGACTAGGGTTCCTGAGCTGGAATCTGGGTGAAGGGACCTGCTAATCTCCCTGCTATTAGTCCCCCTCAAATGAAATTTTCTATTTGGCTTCTACCCCATCAGTGATCTTGATAAGCTGCTGCAGGTCAGGGAACTGAGGTCTTCATACAAAGCACCTTTGGTAGAAGAAAGGAAATGGGACACGGCTCAGAGTCTTTAGTTCTTTCCCTTCACTGTCTGCTTCTGTCTCACTTGAAAGGGTCTCTGCCATGTTCAGAACAGGGGCCATCTGCATCGATATTCTGGTGACGGGCACTACATTCATTGCAATTCAAGGAGGCTGTCATGGTGATTAACCACTAGAGGGCCAAATAATCCACCATCTTGAGGTCTTCTTGGATCCCTATTTTGGCACTGTTTGAATGCAGTTATAAAATAAAATTCACTGTTTTATTTTGATCACCCCACACACTAAGTTTCTAACCCCTTAGGTGGATGGGTCTGAAGACGCAGGGTAGAGGCAAAAGATTAAAAAATCAAACCAGTCAAAAGCCAGTGTGTGATGCGTGGTCTCTCTCCAAGCACCAAGCCCAAACTGACTTTTCTTTATCTCAGAGCAAAATGCATCAGGGTGGGGCAGGATAGAGTGATCTAGGTGGGCTTTTGCATATTAAGGAAGGGATTTAACAGAAAGAGGAAGATGGGGAAAGCCATTGTTTTTGGTTAATTGCTGGATGTCATCTTACAGGGGATCATATGAGATGCCAGGGATCAAACTTGGATCGGCTGTGTGCAAAGGGAACACTGTACGGGCTGTACTACTTCTCTAGTCCCAAAATAGTACTTTCAAATTTACTTTTAGTAACAAACCGCTAGTAATGGAAATGGAAATATTTAAATTAGTGACAAGTAGGGGCCGGAGAAATAACACAGCTGCAGGGCCTTTGCTTTGCAAACGGCCAACACAGGACGGACACCGGTCAAATCCCAGCATCCCATATGGTTCCCTGAGCCTTCCAGAGCAGGCTTCTGAGCAGAGAGTCAGGAGTAACCCCTGATCACTGCTGGGTGTGGCCCAAAAACCAAAAAGAAAAAAAAAAGAAAAAAAGGTGACAAGTGATTTAACAGAGAGAACATAGAATCTATATAAAGAAAATTAGTATAAAAAGACATGGATTAATATCTGAATAAGTGGTGAGATACATTATATTATTGGGTGGGAGATATATAATTAACACATAGATTCTCCAAATTGTTACATAATTTTTGTAATTTATTTTATTTTATTATTTAATTAATTTATTTTTTGGGTCACACACAGCAGTGCTCAGGGGTTACTCCTGGCTCCACACTCAGAAATCGCTCCTGGCAGGCTCAGGGACCATATGAGATGCTGGGATATGAACCAATGACCTTCTGCATGAAAGGCAAATGCCTTACCTCTATGCTACCTCTCCGGCCCCTATTTTATTTATTTATTTATTTGAGGGTGAAACACGTCTAGTCTGGCAGTCCTCTACCCAGTATTGTGCTCACTGCCTGCCAGAACTCCCATTTTTATTGTGTACAGAGATCATCCCTGGGTGGGGTGTAAACACACCCAAGTTTACAAGTAAGACAATCTTTGTTTGGTAAAACCAAGGGGTAAACAAACAGATATAAAGAAACCAGGGATAAACTTTGCTTTAGAAAAAAAAAACTTTGCTTTAGGTAAGGTGCAGCCCAACAACTGCCCCTTTTTGTTCAAAGAATTGAAGGGTACATAAGCCATGTTCTATTGTTCTCTGCTAGAGGCAGGAATCTCAGATCAGAATTAGCAAAAGTGATATTTTACATAGGCACAGTAAAAATCGGCTGTAATACACATCACAAAGAATGAGAACAATCAGTGCTGGTGGGGATGTGGAGAGAAAGGAACCCTTATCTACTGCTGGTGGGAATGCCGTCTAGTCAAACCTCTATGGAAAGCGATATGGAGATTCCTCCAAAAACTGGAAATTGAGCTCTCATTCGACCCAGCTATTCCACTCCTAGGGATATACCCTAGGAACGCAAGACTACAATACAAAACCCCCTTCCTCACACCTATGTTTATTGCAGTACTATTCACAATAGCCAGGCTCTGGAAACAACCAAGATTCCCTTCAACAGACGAATGGCTAAAGAAACTGTGGTACATATACACAATGGAATATTATGCAGAGGGAGAGAGAGAGAGAGAGAGAGACGCAGAATAGTCTCACACATGTATGGGTTTTAAGAAAAATAAAAATCGGGCCCGGAGAGATAGCACAGCGGCGTTTGCCTTGCAAGCAGCCAATCCAAGACCAAAGGTGGTTGGTTCGAATCCCGGTGTCCCATATGGTCCCCCGTGCCTGCCATGAGCTATTTCTGAGCAGATAGCCAGGAGTAACCCCTGAGCACCACTGGGTGTGGCCCAAAAACCAAAAAAAAAAAAAAAAGAAAAAGAAAAATCATTTTTTGCAGCAATCCTTAGAGACAATGAGAGGAGGGCTGAACTTACAGCTCACTTCATGAAGCTCACCACAAAGAGTGGTGAGTGCAGCTATAGAAATAACTACACAGAGAACTACCATAATCATATGAATGAATGAGGGAACTGGAAAGCCTCTCTAGAGTACAGGTGGGGGTGGGGTGGGATGGAGGAAGATTTGGGACATTGGTGGTGAGAATGTTGCACTAGTGAAAGGGGGTGTTCTTTACATGACTGAAACCTAATCACAATCATATTTGTAATCAAGATGTTTAAATAAAGAAAAAATTTTAAAAAAATTGGCTCTAATAGCATCAAATTTTAAACTGTATACATCATTCTCAAAACAATCAGCTTTTTTAAAAATCTTTTAACATCTCAACACTTTTCATAGACTTCTCTAAACATAAACATTAGAACCTTTCTGCAGATACACTTAATTAGAAAATTCTTTTTTTTTTTTTTTTTTGGTTTTTGGGCCACACCTGGCGTTGCTCAGGGGTTACTCCTGGCTGTCTGCTCAGAAATAGCTCCTGGCAGGCACGGGGGACCATATGGGACACCGGGATTTGAACCAACCACCTTTGGTCCTGGATCGGCTGCTTGCAAGGCAAACGCCGCTGTGCTATCTCTCTGGGCCCAATTAGAAAATTCTTAAACTTTTTTTTTTTTTTTTGGTTTTTGGTTTTTGGGTCACACCCGGTGGTGCTCAGGGGTTACTCCTGGCTGTCTGCTCAGAAATAGCTCCTGGCAGGCACGGGGGACCATATGGGACACCGGGATTCGAACCAACCACCTTTGGTCCTGGATCGGCTGCTTACAAGGCAAACGCTGCTGTGCTATCTCTCCGGGCCCATTAAACATTCTTATACCAAGCACAAGTCTAGAACATCTGGGTTCCTTTTCATAAATTTAATTAAATAGAAATCACAAGAACATTTTTACAGAAATATACAGTTTGAAAATAAGTTTGCTAAAACATTCTTATAATGAGCACTGTTTATAATAGTTTATAGTATCCAAGTTCCTTTGTGGACAAAGAGATCAGATCATTTTTTCAGACATAATATGAGAATAAATGGCTACATAAGGTACACAATAAAATATCCTAGCAATTGTAAAACATTCACTAGGATAGCTGAGAACTTTTAAAACTAACAGCATTATGCATTTCCACGGAATTGTGCAAACTACTATTAAAGCACTAAAGTTAGATATAAAATTTTCTGTTTGCAATCGGGCTTTGAACAAAACAATAAGATCCATACAGATAAAACACAATTTAACCAGCAATATAGTGACCGATGAAAATAGGGTCAAAAGGTTAGCCTAGAAGAAAGTTAATTTTTTGAAGATTACTCAGGTGTAGGAAGTTCTGAAAGCAGCTTCTCCTTTGTTGGTCTTCAGCTGCCTTGGATCCTCCATCTTCTCCATCATCACCTTCTATGTTAGACTGCTGAGATCTCTTTGATAAGCTGCTGCATATTAGGGATCCAAGGTCCTCGCAAAAGATGCCTCTGGTAGAGAAGAGATGATAGATGGTGGCGTTTGGGACTCTGCCCAGAGTTCAACTCTTTCCCCTTCGCTGCCTGCTTCTGTCTCACCTGAGGGGGCCTCTGCCACCATAGGTGGTGGGTCAGCCGAGTGAGGCTGGGGAATGAGTTGACAGAATCTATGTTAATTGGAAGCATAACTGCTACCTTTCACTGGCATTCTGCCAGGTCCAGATACATTAGCAGCTTTTGAACCCCTCTCTCCTTTCACAACATCAAACTCCACAGTCTCCCCATCTCCAACGCTACACAGAAACTTCCTGGGATTGTTTCTCTTAATAGCTGTCCAGTGAACAAAGACATCTTCTTTGGTGTCATTTCTGTTGATAAATCCATAACCATTCTGGACATTGTACCATTTAACAGTGCCCAGTTCTTGGACTGCATGCACTGCTTGCATACCTGACTCAGTGCTTGGGGCGCTGGGCTTTCTCTGGATGAGCCGTTTTCAGACTCTGCATTGCAGAGATGGTAACTGGTTCATCATTCTTGAGAGTTGGGAGTCTCTCTGGTTTAGTGTCAGTAGTCAACAATAAATTATCAGCCCATGGGAAGGCCTTTAGATCGAGAACTCATCACCACAGAACTCATCACCCCTTTTGTGGCATGTATGCAGGAGAATCTCTAGGGAACCTGGCACGTAGAGTCCAGAGTACAAAATGCAGATAGATGGACCAGAGCAACATGAAGCCATTCAGAACAGGAGACATGTTCACCGATGTTCCAGTGAAGGTACAGCACATTCAGTACAGTTCAAGGGAACTATCATGGTGAGGTATAATCCACCAAAAGGTCATCACTCACCATCGATGCAGTCTTCTTCTTGGGTCTAGGGTTCAAGTCAGTCCAGATTTCGGGTGCCAGTTGTTAAATCACCTCATGCACTGTCTCTCCAAGCCCAGGTTAACAAGTCTGAATCAGGGTCGCACAAGAACAACCCAGACTAGGTTGAGGGTGAAACGCGTGTAGTCTGGCAGTCTTCTACCTAATATCGTAATTTTTTGCAATTTAATTAAAAAATATTGAATGTTTTTTCTTAGAACTGGATGAAAAAATGGAAAATTCATTTATTTAAGAATAAATTAGGGGGCCGGGCGGTGGCGCTCGAGGTAAGGTGCCTACCTTACCTGCGCTAGCCTAGGAGATGGACCGCGGTTCGATCCCCCAGCATCCCATATGGTCCCCCAAGCCAGGAGCGACTTCTGAGCGCATAGCCAGGAGTAACCCCTGAGCGTCACCGGGTGTGGCCCAAAAACCAAAAAAAAAAAAAAAAAAGAATAAATTAGACTCTTATGATAAAGAAGAATAGTGAAGGATTATGACATTGATCACATATAATAACCACAATAAACTTCCCAAATGAATGTGTATTCCGACTTCCCACCTGTTTCCATGTCACCTGATAACAAGAGTTGGACTAGGACAGTGTCAAACTTCCCTGAGGCACTCATGTGTTCTCAGAATAACCGAGTTTCAAAGAAGAGAACAGATGGATTGCATTTTCCTAACTTTTAGTTTGTTCCAATGTGCAAACAGTTAGGATCATAATGTTAACATTTTCTCAATGTTTTATGTGCATATAAAATATTTCTGAAGAATGTGCTTTTGAATGCAAAGTTTGATCCAATTACAATTTTGTAGAGTTTATAAAAACATAAAAAGTATGCTTTCTGGGTGTCTGAGACCCTTTTGGCCTTAACAGTAAACTTGGAAACTTGCAGGGAAACATAATTGCCACCATGTCAGAAAGGGCCCTATGGAGCTTAAAATGATGAGCCCATTATGTAAATATGGAAACATCTCATAGTCTCTTGGGGTGAATGAGATACTGATGAATGGAATTAAAAACAACTCTGTGGTCTTAGATCAGATTGGAAATGTTTGTTGTTTTCTTTCTTTGAGGAGCCATACAATTTTTTTTAAAAGGAAAAGAATCTTGCAAATATAACTTCTGTAGTTTAGAAGATATAACATGGCTCCATGAGAAATAAGGCAACTTCCAGCGCTAGTGGAACAAATACTCTATCACAAAAAGTATAGAATATAAATACTCTTTTCCAGCGTAAACTTTATAGATAGCAGACTGGGCAAAAAAACCTACACTTGGGGATAAGAGTGAGATGATGTTTCTGGAAGGGGAGTTAGAGGACTTTACTGACTCATTGAAATTCTACCTGGGCAAATAAATTAAAAAACCTGAGCTTTGACACCTGGCTTATTGAAAAAGAATTGGGTTCAAGATTTTCTTTTCTACCTCTAAAATACTGATTACACACCCAATTTATTCCAGGGACTGGCTCAGATCCAGACATTTAGATGCCTTATGAGGGTGAGTACAATAAAATACCTGCCTATTTCCACACATGTACACATTTTGAGTTCCTGGATAAATATGAATTTGGGATAATCCTATTCAATGGCAGGAAAGGAAGTAAGAGAGAAAATTAGGGTCTCATGTATTGGAAAGAAGATGCCAGGTACATCTTTCTCTCTAATACTTTTGTATTGGGTGTGCTCCCAGGATGTTGGTGATTTGTGTTTAAGGTTGAGATTGATATTAAACGGTCACATGAAGTTATTGATTAAAAGTAGGATTCAAAAAAGTCTAGAGTTGAAGGTAAAGGTACACATTAGTGATTAATATTGGGTGTCACACAAAATCTGTTACCAGATGACCTTACCTTAGAAATAGAATGGAGGGTGTATCACTCTGGCCCTGAAGATTCATTTTATACAAATTAAATACCTGTCTTATATTGTCTAACTAATTATATTTTTTACAGTTCTTTACGAGTATCTATATTAGATCTTTCATTCATTATTTATGAATAGTCCCATCTACTTATTATATGATTACGAAGTACTAAAAAGCACTATGTGGGCCCCTCACCTTTGTGTCACCATTTTGCCCAAGTCCAAAATAAAAACTGCCTTAACTTTGGTGTTGTAAAAAAAAAAAAAAAAAAAAAAAAAAAAGAAATAGAATAGAGGCACTGTAAAGACAAACATGAGTTTTGCATCATGAAATTTTATTATTCGGAAGTTGTAAATATGATCAAATGAATGCAAAGGCAATTCAGATAAAGCAGCCAAAGAGAGATGAAAGGTAGAGAAAGTTGTGTCTGGAAGTCAGTTGTAGGAACCAACTTTGTTGGAGAAAAGAGAAAAAAATAGATAAAACCTTGGGATAATTGTGCTTCCTGGTGATCTTGAAAAGAGATGTCATGAAAAGGATAAAAGCATTATTAAAAGGCCATTCTATAAGAACTTTGAAGCTGGAAGAAAAGAATTAGGATGGCCCTGCCTCCTCCACACCAGGGAGGTTAGGTTCTGACTGATATAATCATCAGCAACCTCCTTCCATTTTTTATAAGACAATGATAATATGTGGTTACCTAGGCAATGAAACAGGATGAAGTGACTGGGTGAAGAGAAAATGTATTTCTCTTCCTAGAAAGAAGTTTGAAGAATTTTACTTTTTTCCCTTTAGTTCTCTGAAGGTGATACATGAATGACCTGATTGCTGTCCTGCACAGATATTACTTTTCTCTCTGAGCACAGGGCGGTCTACTGGGAGCAGGAGACGACTCTGTGGCTAATGCACCTGCTTTCTATGTAGGAAACCATGAGTGTGATCCTTGTAATTGCTGAATGTGCTAAGTATGATACTGGAAGCTCTGATGTCTAAATATGACAGCTCTGCTCTCTGTGACTCCTGGTCTTATAAATGGTTTCGAACCACACACAGCTAGATGCTTGGGAGCACAGAAAATAGAGTTTTGCTGTTGAGAACAGCAGCTAAAAAAACGTGCAAAGATTCTGTGGCCAGGAATGAATAAGCACATGTGTAAACCTCAGAGTTTACACTTTCCTGCAAATAGGACCACAAGATTTTGTGTGTGTGCGAGCCATAACTAAAGGAGTGTAACTCATGGAGAATAGCACAACTGAAAAAGTACGATCAAGCTAAAATTGAAGAGATGACTCAATGGTTAGAGCAAATGTTTTTCATAAGGGAGACCCAATTTCAGTAGAGGTAATACTTGGTTTACCCAAAATTATCCGGAGTGGTTCCTGAACATCTCTCTGAAAATAATGTCTGAGTTCTGCTAGTGTTCATACCCTGCACCCACTCCTCCTCAAAATACCTTAAGCTGGGGATCATATAGGTACAGAAAGATTATTAAAGGCCTGCAGTGAAGTTTTGTATACAGGGGACCCAGGTCTTATCCCTATTCCTGGCACCAATAGGTCCAGGAACACTGCCAGTATTGACTCATAATTACCATGTGAGATGTAATCTTTAACAGTACTTAATGTATCTCCAAAACAAACCAAATAAAAAATTGTGGAAACCAGGGGCTGGAGCTGTGGTGCAAGTGATAGGGTGTTTGTCTTGCACATGCTAACCTAGGATGGACTGTGGTTCAATCCCCCAGCCTCCCATATGGTCCCCAAGCCAGGAGCAATTTCTGAGTGCATAGCCAGGAGTAATCCCTGAGTGCCACCGGTGTGGCCCAAAAACCATTATATATATATATAAATTGTGGAAACCAAATGTATATGCAACTTCTGCTCATTGCAACAATATTAACAAAAGGGAAGTAAGGGGAGAAAAGCAGTCAACAGAGTTCTGAAGCATAGCACAGTAGGTAGGTCATTTGCCTTATAGGCATATGGCTAGGGTTCCATCCATGGCATCCCATATGGATTGTTGAGCCTGCCAGGAAAGTAATTTCTCAGTGTGGATCCACAAGTAATCCCTGAGCACTGTTGGGTGTGGCCCAAAAACCGAAAAAAAAAATATCAACAAAATATTTTCCTGTCACTTATCAGATTGCTCTAGAGGAGGCATAAGAAGTGGGTGATCCATATCTGGCAATCTCTCTTGGGCATACAGAAATGCATGTTCACTTTTCCCGTATAATTTTACAGCTTCCCTCTGTCTGTCTTTGGGATCTCTTTCTGTGTTAGGCTTCCAGTCACTCAGACTAATTTATGAAGCCTCTACAGAACTTTTTGGTCTTAAAAGGGGTTCCCTGGAATTAGAAATATCTGCCTGACCCAAACATAAAGACTAGAATGGAAGAATTTTTAAGCATCAAAATGACTTCAGGAGACTTTATTTGGAGGAGACTGTTTTCCCTTAGAGGTTTTAGCACATTACATGGAGAGAGTTCTTTCTTCATTTTTTTTTAGGTCATCTTAGCTCTCTGACCAACTTCTCTTCCCCCAAAACTCTTTAGAACAAAGCACTTTACAGGAAGCTAGAAAATGAGTTCATGGAAGCATACAGAGAGAGGCCAAGTAAGTGGGGGTGAGCAAGAGGTAACAGATTTTTTTTAAAGGAGAAAATAGAATGGAAGATGCTTTCATTTAGTCTGTGATGACAAGATAAGAAATTAATAGGTTTAAGCCGCAGAAAGGAAGACTGAGTGAGATAGCAGCAGTGATAAACCTCCCTGCCAGATGGTGCTTCAAACAACAGGAGAATACCATGGCTCCAGCCCAGAGACTTAGAATCTCAAGACTTCAGTGGCTTTAACAAGGCCAGTCTTGGACTTGGGAGTAAGTGGAAAGTACCTGTGGGAAGCTGGAGAAACTCAAGCACAGGATAGGTCTGTTGGGGAACTGACTACTTTTTAGTGAAGTGACACAACTTACGAAAAATTCTTGTGGAACATTGTTCCCATGGAGTCAAAGCAAATGGAAAGCATTTGTCTTCTGAATCTGAGTTCAGCCACTGAGGTGCATGTTGAGCCTCTAAAGCTAAAATTATGAGCTTAATTTATTATAGTTCCAGAAACATGCTGGAGAGGCCAGATTTGCTTGCTCACTAATTTTAAGAAATAAATTTGGAAATTTTGATATTCGTCTGGTTATATTTGTCTATGTACAATGGGTCCTTTCGACTCAAAGCTCTTTTCATCTTATGCCTTGTTATCCTGAAGTTTAAGGGAAAGATTTTTTCTATTCCTGGAAGAAAATAAAAGTCATATCCTGTCTGTCTGTCTGTCTGTCTATCTATCTATCTATCTATCTATCTATCTATCTATCTATCTATCTATCTATCTATCTATCTATCTATCTATCTATCTACTATCTATCTATCTATCTATCTATCTATCTATCTATCTATCTATCTATCTATCTATCTATCTATCTACTATCTATCTATCTATCTATCTATCTATCTATCTATCTATCTATCTATCTATCTATCTATCTATCTATCTATCTTTCCACTCACTAACAATTCTGGAGTCCACCCACACACTATAAACAAAGGTTTGAAACTATAGCCTTATTTGAACATATAATTGTTTTTTATAAAAAAAGAAAAATGGCAAAAGACAGGATAGGACTTGTTACTTGTAAGTTAAGTCAGCTGTGATCTCCTGTTGGTGGCTGCTTCCTTTGCAAATGCCTACTATGGTTGTAGTTGCTTTCTCAGAATGTTTTTTTCTCTTCCCACAGTCATCCTTATTTTTGTGTTTCTTCCTCTACCAGCTCTCTTCTTATAAGGTGATAGTTTGTGGGTCCCAGCTTGTATAGTGCCACTAGCTGTATTTTGAAAGACTATCACTGCCTAGGAGTGACACCTCTTATAAGTGTCTTTAGCTGGGGCAAGGGAGGTGTACTAGGATTAGACTAGCTCTTCCCAAGAGCTCCTTATTTTTTCATCTTAGAGAAATCAAATTGAAATCTTTTAAACTAAGGATCACTATGGAGGCCGGAGAGATAGCATGGAGGTAAGGCATTTGCCTTGCATGCAGAAGGACGGTGGTTTGAATCCCGGCATCCCATATGGTCCCCTGAGCCTGCCAGGATCAATATCTGAGCGTAGAGCCAGGAGTAATCCCTGAACACTGCCGGGTGTAACCCAAAAACAAACAAACCAACAAAAAAAGGATCACTATGGGAAGAAAAAAAGAATACTCATGGAGGGAGTATTAAATTGATGATATGTATGTAGGGACAACGACATCTAAAATTGTTTAAATATTTTACTTTTAAAATTTTTAAATAGTTATACAAAAACAACAAATTTAAGTTGGTCAATATCTATTTTTTCCTTATTCCATTAAAATTTCTTGTCATACATCTATAAAATCACTTTACTTTTTTCCTTTCACCCTTTTTGAATTAATTAGCACAAATACCCTTAATTACATCAATACTGCCCCTCAGGTGATTTATGCTAAACTCAGGCTAATTAAAGTGGCAGGGAAAGCAAAAGGAGAAGCTGGGCTGTCTCAGTAAGATCCAAGAAGCTGCTCAACAACCCCTGGCTAAAACACACTTTTCCCCATTACCGTCTGCTTTCTTGTGCAGAACTGCAAGCTGAGACCCTACAAAAATTATTTAATTACAGTAATGGGTTTACAATAGTGTTGGCATTTATAGTCTTGATGTATAGTTACAATACCCCAGCTCAACTAAAATACCAAGTCTCTTTCTATTTTTAATCTGACATAAAAATTTCCTGAGAACAGAGTCATCATGTTCTCTAGGAAGCTTTTTGGGATAGAAATGTGATCTAGAAAGTTTCTTATGCAAATTTCCTAAATACCAAGGCAAGTATTTGTTGAATATGTATTTTTCTAGTCATTATATTTAAAAATCACATACCCTACTTATAGGAGGTAGAAATAAATATTCATAAAAATTACTTACACTCTTTTGTACTGTCAGCCAAAGGCCAATTTAATGGGTATATAACACAGAAGGAACTTGATTCCAGGAATTCTACTAAGTTGAGTGATCAGGGGAGGTTTTGTGGAAGGCAGGACTTGAGATGAGGCCAAAATTAGTGGTCTAAATTTAATGTAAAAGTATATGAAAATAGGTGTGTCATTGTAAGAAGAAGGATATAAATGGGAGGGAGAATTTAATAACTCAAACTTCTGAGGTTGGCCAATTATCTTTTTTTAAAAAAGAATTTTCATTTTGATCAAAGTGGATTGCAAATCTTTCACAGTAATATTTTAGGTACATAGTAACATTGAATCAGGGGCATTCCCACCATCAATGTTGTCCTCCTTCCACCCCTGTTTCCAGCAAGCATCTTAAATCTCCCTCCTTTGCCCCCCTGGGCTGCTAGTATAAGTGGTCCTCTCTGTGTCTAGCTTGTTGTAGATTGGGTATCGATTCTGGTGTCATTGGCTTTAGATTTGGTACCTAAGTTGATAATTTTTTATTTCTACTCAATGTTCATACAACTGTTTAGTCTTGGTATCCTTTGTTATTTCCCCCTCAATTTGTGAGGTGGAACAAGATGATTTAAGTTATGTGGTTCTGTTTGAAGGAAAGAAAAAAAAAGGAGGGGGGCAAAAAATCAAACAAGCAAAAAGCAGGAAGAGTCCTTCTAGAGGCTATAAATATCGATTTAAGACAAGAAAGGAAGGGCCCGGAGAGATAGCACAGAGGTGTTTGCCTTGCAAGCAGCTGATCCAGGACCAAAGGTGGTTGGTTCGAGTACCGGTGTCCCATATGGCTCCCCGTGCCTGCCAGGAGCTATTTCTGAGCACACAGCCAGGAGGAACCCCTGAGCACCACCGGGTGTGGCCCAAAAACAAAAACAAAAAAGACAAGAAAGGAAGAAAAACATAACAACAATACAAAAACAAACAAACAAACAAACAAAAACCCAAAAAGCACCACAGCTATCAAGACAACAACCAAAGAATAACCATGGTCCTGAAATAAAAACAAACCAGAGCACTCACACAAAAAGCAAGGAGTGGGGGAGGGGAAAGAAAAGAGGGGCATTGGTAATGGGAAGGTTGCACTGGTGAAGTGGGTGTTCCTTTTTTATAACTGAAACTCAACTACAAACATGTTTGTTATCAAGGTGCTTAAATAAATATATTTTAAAAAAGAAGAAGAAAAGACGCTAACTTAGAGCAGTAACTCTCTCCCTGTCCCTCAAGGCATATTCTAAAACATACAAAAGGAGGTTCTGGATTTAGGACATGGAGCTGCATTAGCACAGTGGCTAGGAAAAAAAAACAACCACAAAACATATCCATCCAACTTAATCTCTGGAGTTTCAACCAAAAATTCAAATGATTATCATATTTCAAGTCCTATAATTGGCCTTCATCACTCTAATGATAAAGCACTCATTTGTTTGCTGTAAGTATATCTTGTTGCAATGACCCACATCTCAACCTGAAATGTGTGCTCTTATCCTTTTTGCCTCTATAGAAGCCTGTGTACTCTTCTGAACACAGTTCTCTTTATTTCTCATCACATATTTTCATAAATAAATTTCTGTAACTAAAACTTTTCTACTGGGCCCGGAGAGATAGCACAGCGGTGCTTGCCTTGCAAGCAGCCGATCCAGGACCAAAGGTGGTTGGTTCGAATCCCAGTGTCCCATATGGTCCCCCGTGCCTGCCAGGAGATATTTCTGAGCAGACAGCCAGGAGTAACCCCTGAGCACCGCTGGGTGTGGCCCAAAAACAAACAAACAAAAAAAACTTTTCTACTTAAATAAAAATTAAATGAATTATTACCCACTAGTGTAGAAGCTTGTTTTGTGAAATTTTGGATATAGTTAATAGGCATCTTGTTTTTTCTTCATCTTTACTATTTTACTGAAACTCTTGCTATCAAAGTCAGCAACAATCCCTTTGTAATTAAGATCTATGAATACTACTATTGTCCTGTCTTATGCATACATTTATTTTTCAACATCATTCTTCTTGCTTTTGGCCTTCATGATATCACACATTCTGAGTTTTCTATTATTTTATGTTTTGGGAATATAGTAGGAAACTATAAATTATATATATTAAGGTGTCATTTTATGTTTATAATCAAACATAGATATGCACTCTAATATGCATAGTATATGAGTAAAGTAATTAATACATATTATAGAATGTATGTATAAATAATTTATTTAAATACATTTATTTTTAAAAATTAGGGTCTCAGGGACAACTGGGAATACATCTGTGGTACAGGGTCACACTGTATCAATAGCTGAACTTGAGGCTTGTACATTCAATGCATAAACCTAAGTTTTTTGGGCTATCTTCCCAATTCCACTTTATTAATAGTAATCCATTTGCTCCTTTTTAAATTTCAATCATAATCCTTTTTAAAAACATGTGCTTATAGTTTAATTTTGATTGATAAAATCATTAGAATTATAAACATATTGAGTACATTTTGGATAAATGGAACTTGTTGATTTTACCATATTTTCATCTCGTAGTATTCTCTCTTGGTGTTCCTGTACTCAGTATATGGTTTAAATAGTTACTAAATCAAAAATTTTGGAGCCATTTTTACTTTATTTTTGATAACATAATGCCTTTGTACATGGTATCAACCAACAGATATTTGATTTTATGACCAGTACATGTCAAATTATATTATTGTAACAAAGCAAGGTGGAATCTTTCCCTTCTTGAAGTGTGAATGTGGCCTTTACCAAGAGACATACATTGCAGCCATGAAACTACAATGGAATGCAGTGAAGGGGAGAACCAGTAAGGCAGAGATCCTTGCTACTGAGTAAACAGTGAGTGTGGCCTGAGAATGGAGATGGCACTACTGGATGCCGCAAGGCAAAGACCAGTGCAAAGAGTGTGACCAATCCATTCTGATCTGCTTCAGTGCATTTCTAGTCAATGAATCCCAGTACAAACTGTAGAAAATACCACACAGCAAGGGTGACAATGGGGAAAAAAACACAGAAATTCACCATGTTTAGAGAATAAAGATCTTAGTTATGAAGACCCAAGTACAAATGACTATATAGCCTTTCTGATGACATTAGAGAAGAAATATGAAGGTTGCTCAAAGAACTCTAAAAAAGTATGGAACAAAACAAATAAACCACTATAAAACAAAACAAGATATGAAAGTAAAAATAAGAACATTTCAAAGTGAAATAACAGAGTGAAACACTTGGTAGGCAAAATGAGAAACTAAGTGGAAGGTCTCACCAGAAGAGTAACAGCTGCTGGGGATAGAATTAGTGAGCTGGAAGATGAGCTGCATAACACCTCCATACAACAAAAAAGGCTGAAAAGGAGCCTTAAAATAAATGATCAGAAGATGGAAATAAATTATCAAGGAAAGTGAATAGATGCAAAAATTTCTGGGGTAAACTCAATAGAAAAAACATAAGAATCATTGGAACCCTAGAGACTCACAAAGAAAAATCCCATGGAAAATGAATAGTCAAGGACATTATTGCTAATAAGTTCACAAGCTAAAAAGTTTATGCATGCCTTAATAGTACCAACTAAAAGAGATCCAAAAAATAGCACTCCAAGGCACTTTCTAGTCACAATGATTATAATCACAGATAGAAATAGAATACTGAAGGCAGCAAGTTCATAAATGGAAATTACATTTAAAGAAGAATCATTAATATTCACAATAAATTTATCACAAGCAACCATCAGACCTGAAAAGCAGAGGTGGGATATAGTCACAAAACTTACTGAAATGAATGCTTTGCCAAAAAATACTTTACCTAGCCAGACTTACATTCAGGTTTGAAGGAAGGATACACATCATCACAGATAAACAATGTACTCAGAAACTTTAAGATTCAAAACTTACCTTAAAAAAATCTGAAGCAGCCAACACAGGTTCAATCCCCAGCATCTCATATAGTCCCCTGAGCATACCAGAAGCATGCCAGGAGCAGAGCCAAGAGTAATCCTAAGTGCCCTGAGTGTGGCCCAAACAAACAAACAAAAGAACTGAAATCTACTTTAAGACAAGGCAGACCCAACAAACACACCAAGCTCCTAAAAATGATAAAACTTAATTCATGACAATCATCTCTCATAATGTCAATGCACTGAATAAGAATAAGAGACACAGAGTGGCAAAATGTATCTAAAAATTGAGTCTAACATTTTAGTGCCTGCAAGAGACACTTCTGCATAGGCAGAACAAATATAGACTCAAAACCAAAGGTTGAAGGACAATCATTCAAGCAAACAACTCTCTGAAAAAGTCTGGGGTGGCCATACTAATATCAAATGACACAGACTTTAGACTTAAAAAGTTTATAAGAGACAGAGCTGGACAATTCTTAATTATAAAGGGATATGTATAACAGGAAGAAATCACTATTCTAAACATATATACACCCAACAAAGGACCAGCAAAATACTTAAAACAATTGCAGATAGATTTGAAGAAAGACAGCAATAGTAACACAATAATAGTGAAAGACTTCAACATCACTTGTCACCCTGTCACCTTTTATTTATTTATTTTTTAAATCTAGGAATGAATACACCATTTACTTCACCATCACTACATTTAGTAGTACTACAGCTTTTTATGGTTGTCTTCCTGTGATATGCCAATCAGGCTAAAACTCAACAAAAATATACTGATGCTGAAGGGAGAAATGGAAGAGAGTGACTTAGTATACATACTCAGATTTATATCAGGCATCCTCTATATCCCCAGAAAATTGGATACATATTCTACAATGCACATGGGTCATTCTCCAAGATAGACCACATGCCAGCCCATAAAACATACCTCCATAAAATCAAGAAGGTAGAAATTATATCACTATCTTCTCAAATCATGATGCACTAAATGTAGAAGTGGGTTACAAACAAAAACAGAGAAAAGGGCCAGAGAGATAGCATGGAGGTAAAGCATTTGTCTTGCATGCAAAAGGTCAGTGGTTCAAATCCCGGCATCCTATATGGTCCCCTGAGCCTGCCAGGAGCGATTTCTGAGCGTAGAGCCAGGAATAACCCCTGAATGCTGCCGGGTGTGACCCCCTAAAAAAACAACACAAAACAACAACAACAAAAAGGAAACAGAGAAAAAACTTTAACATATGAAAATTAAACAGCTTACTACCGAACTTCTAGTGGGTTAAAGACAAATTCTAAGAGAAAAACAAAAGATTCCTAGAAACATGATTACGTGTTCTTAAATAAAGATATTATTTAAAAAGAAATAGATTCCTGGAAACAAATGAGAATGAAGACACAAATGATCAGAATTTGTGGGACACAGCCCAAACAGAATTAAGAAGAAAATTTATAGATTTGCAAGCATTCAATCATTCAATTAGGAAGAAAGGACCTACATAATAACTTAAAAACTTGACCCACACCTTAATAATTAGAAAATTATCAACAAAATGAACAAGAAAAGGCAGTTCAAAGGAAATAATAAAACTATAGCAGAAATCAATGAATTGAAAACACACACACACACACACACACACAAAACAATGAAAAAGATCAATGAAAGCAAGATTTGGTTCTTAATTAAAACAAACAAGATTGGCAAACCATTAGCAAGATTCACAAAGAAAGAGATAAACAATAAATTTAATTAAAAATAAAAATAGGAAGGCTATTACAGATACTAAAGAAATTCAAAGGGTAATCAGATAATACTTTAAGAAACTTTATCCCACAAAATGAGAGAACCTAGAAAAAAATGGATAAATTCTTAGACTCTTATAACCTCCCAAGATTGAATCAAGATGATATGAAATATATGAATAGACTTATCACTCTATAGGATATTGACAAATTTCCTCTAAATGTACTTGAAAGATTTCCCTGAAACAAAAGCCCAGGCCTAGATGGATTCACTAGTAAATTATTTTAAACCTTTTGTTTCGTTTTATTTTGGGGTCCCACCTGGCAGTGCTCAGGGAATTACTCCAGGCTTTGCACTCAGAAATCACTCCTGACAGGCACAGGAGATCATATGGGATGTTGGGATTCTAATCACCATCTGTCCAGGATTGGCTGTATATAGGCAAATGCCCTACCATTGTGTTATCTCTCTAGCCCCTATTTCAAACCTTTAAAGAGAATCTGCTGCATCCTTTTCAGGATCTTTCAGGTAAATGATAAGACAGAAACACTCCCAAAAATAATATAATAATAAACACTCCCAAAGCTAATATCACCCTGATGCCAAAAAGCAGACAGATATGACATAAAAAATTACAGGCCAATATTCTTGATGAACACAGATGCAAAAATCCTCAAGAAATTTCTAGCAAATAGGATTCAATGGGCTCATCAAGAAGGTGATACACCATGACCAAGTAGAATTCATTCTAGACATGCAAGCATGATTTAACATACCCAATTCAATTAATACCAAAGGAAAAATAAAAATCATATGATAGCAATAGATGCAGAGAAAGAATTTGACAATATCAGACATCCATTTATGATAAAAAGTTTTAAGAAGATAGGAATTGAAGGAAAATTTTTCAATGATAAAAAGTTTCAAGAAGATAGGAATTGAAGAAAATTTACCACAAGCCCATGGCAAGTATGCTCAACGGGAAAAAACTAAAAGCCTTTACTCCAAAAAATGGCACAAGTGTGCCCCTCTCTATTTAACATAGTACTGGAAGTACTTGCCATAAAAATCAGGCAAAAATATTAATGATTTTCACAAAGAAAATAGAGTCAAGCTCTCACTGTTTGCATATGACTTGATACTATATTTAAAAAATCCTAAAAAGTCTACCAAAATGTTTCTAGAAACAATAAATTTGATTAGTAACTTGGCAGGTTACAATATTAATATTTAAAAATGCATGGCTTTTAAAAATATACAAATAATGAAATAGAAAAAAGGACATTTAAAAAAATCCCCACTCATAACTATGACTCAAAAAAAAAAATCAAGTATCTGGGAGTCACCTTTACTGAAGAGGTGAAAGAGTTATACAGAAAAACTATAAAACAATGCTTCAGGAAATAAAAGAGAATACTAGGAAGTGGAGCCATTCCCTGCTCATGAACTGGAAGGATTAACATAATTAAAATGGCAATACTTCTCAAAGCATTTTACAGATTTAATTTAATACTTCCAATGATACCCATGACATTTTTCAAAGAAGTAGATCACTCACTCCTGAAATTTATTTGGAACAATAAACACCATGAATAGCTAAAGCAGTCCTTAGAAAAAAGAAGGTGGGAGACATTATCATTTTGCCAACTTTAAACTGTATTATAAAAAAATACTCATTAAAACAGTATAGCACAGGAATAAAGACAGACTGTCAGATCAATGGAATAGATTTGAGTAGTCAGACACTGACTCCTAGACATACAATTAATTAACTCAATATGAAGGCAAGAAATATTAAATGGAGCAAGGTAAGCCCCGCCAAAGAGTGGTGTTGAAATAACTTGTCAACTACATGCAAAAAAAAGTGAGCTCAAATCTTGCTTTAACACCATGCACAAAGGTCAAATCAAAATTGCTTAAAGACCTTTGATATCAGACCTGAAACTTAAGGTATATAGAAGAAGACATAGGTGAAACACCTAGATATTGAGACTACAGGTAGCTTCAAGGAGAAATACCACTATCCAACAATTGAGAGCAAAGTTAAACAAATGTTACTACATTTAACTGAGAAGCTTCTGCACTTTAGTGGAAGCAGTGAATTGGATACAAAGGTTACCTGTGGAATGGGAGAAACTATTCTTTCAATACCCATTTGATAATGATATTTGATATTTAAGATATACAAGGTACTGACAGAACTTAACAAGAAAAAATATTAATCCCATTCAAAAATTCAAAAATTCAAAAATGAGAGGAAGAAATGAACAGACATTTCCTCAAAGAAGAAATGCAGATGGCCAAAAGGCACATAAAATAATGATCCTCATTATTCATCAGGGAGACGCAAATCAAAACAACAATGAGATATCATCTTACACCACAGAGACTAGCACACATTACAAAAAACAAGAACAACTAGTTCTTGCAGTGCAATAAAGCACTTATCTAAAAAATAAAAATAGAAAACAAGTATTTAAAGTAATATTTAAAAAATAGAAAAACAAACATTAATACATAAAAATATAAATTATATGCCTGTTCCAAAAATTTACAAATTGCCTTTGGGTAAACAATTTTGGTGGTAATTTTTAATTTTAAGCATGATTTAGGCTCTCTATCATTGTAATGGTTGTGGTCCCCTTTATTCTGTTGAGTGCACAAACTTTCTGTTGGCAAGTGGGAAAAGGGGATACATAGATGGAAAACTATTTGTTGCTTTTCTCCACTTCTCGGTAAGATGATTAGGACTGAAAATATCATTGCTTCCTCAATGATTTTCAGAGGTATAAACTACTTAAAGGAACATTCACTCAAGTCTTGATATTTTACTTAAGTTTCATTTACCTGTCTGATAATCTACAGTAGGTGCAATGAAGATCTGATGTGACTAGAGAGGCAGAAACAAAATCCCAGTTTTTTATTTTTTTATTTTTTATTTTGTTTTTGGGTCACACCCGGGGACGCTCAGGAATTACTCCTGGCTCTAGGCTCAGAAATCGCCCCTGGCAGGCTTGGGGGACCATATGGGATGCCGGAATTAAAATCACCTTCCTTCTGCATGAAAGGCAAACGCCTTACCTCCATGCTATCTCACAGGCCCCCCAAATCCCAGTTTTTACATAGTTGTAGGTTAGGACACATATACATACAATGATAAAGTACTTTTAGTGGCTTTGTATTGTGCCAGCTTTCTAAACTGAATAATTTTTTTTTGTCAGATTTCACATGAAGAAACAACAGAGAGATATAGAAAAGTGGAGGGCTACAAAAATAATAAGCACAAATCCATAGTTTTTCTATAAACAAATAATAAAAAAGCCTGTGCTAAGAATTGGGAGGTCTTTTCTTTTCTTTTCTTTTCTTTTTTTTTGATATATATATAATCCTTCACCAGTGCAACATTTTTATGACCAATATCCCAAGTGTCCTTTCTCCCCACCCCACACCGGCCTATACTCTAGACAGGCTTTCTACTTCCCTCATTCAGTCACATTTTGTTATGATAGTTCTCAGTGTAATTATTTCTGTGACTGCACTAAACGATCCCTGTGGTGAGCTTCATGTCAGGAGCTGGACCCTCCAGTCCTCCTCTATTTTGTCTCTGAAAATCATTACACAAATGTTTTTCATTTTTCTCAAAACCCATAGATGAGGGAGACCATTCTGTGTTTATCTCTCTCCATCTGACTTATTTCACTCAGCATAATAGATTCCATATATATCCATGTATAGGAAAATTTCATGACTTCATCTCTTCTGATGGCTGCATAATATTCCATTGTGTATATGTACCATAATTTCTTTAACCATTTATCTATTGAGGGGCATCTAGGCTGTTTCCAGAGTCTGGCTATTGTAAACAATGCTGCAATGAATTTTAAAATAAGTTTTTGGATAATTCCATTTCGCTATATTATTTTTACCTGCCAAGGAGCAGGGTTTGAGTTGGTGGTGCAATTGATGTTGGAATATAGCATTCCAGAAATGACTATAGTAATGAGTAACTCTATAAGCTACTGTGTCTAAAATAAAGAAAATTAATTAAAAAAATAAAGCTAAGTTTATTTCATTCACCAATGGAAAGTGTGGGATTCCAGGGAGAGATAAATACTGAGTTATTTCTGAGTTTTCTCTTATATTTGTTTATCTATTATTGTGCCAGAATTATTAAAGTTCAATTAGAGCTTTATAGTACTTGTTCATTTTTGGCAGAGTGATTAATTATTTATTGACTATTTATTACTCCTCATTTTAAGATATCTTTTGTTTTATGTTTAAATACAATTAAATATATTTTGGATATGTTTAAATATAATTAAAATAATTTTGTTCATTAAAGAATATTTTTATTAAAATGTATTATATTAATAATAAAGGAAATAACATTTGGAATTCTAAATTCTTATGTAATAAAGTATACTTTTATATTCCATATTAATCTTTCTAATAAATTTTTTAACTATAGGACTTACAAAATTTTAAAAAATTTTAAGTTTTCATATATTAAAGCTTTATTATTTGGGTACTTTTTAGAAATGATTGAAGATTTTGAGTGTTTCTGGTGACAACTATTGTGAACACGCAATGGTTATTTGTAGAAATCTAATTAATAGAATTAATTTTATTTATTGAAATTACAGATAGCCAGAATTTCTTTTTCTTCCTTCCTTCCTTCCTTCCTTCCTTCCTTCCTTCCTTCCTTCCTTCTTTCTCTTTCTTTCTTTCTTTCTTTCTTTCTTTCTTTCTTTCTTTCTTTCTTTCTTATCTTTCTTTCTTTCTTCTTCTTCTTCTTTCTTTCTTTCTTTCTTTCTTTCTTTCTTTCTTACTTCTTCTTCCTTCCTTCCTTCCTTCCTTCCTTCCTTCCTTCCTTCCTTCCTTCCTTCCTTCCTTCTTCTTTCTTTCCTTCTTTCTTTTTTTCTTTCTTTCTTTCTTTCTTTCTCTCTTTCTTTCTTTCTTTCTTTTTCTTTCTTCTTTCTTTCTCTTTCTTTCTTTCTTTCTTTCTTTCTTTCTTTCTTTCTTTCTTTCTTGTCTTCTTTCTTTCTTTCTTTCTTTCTTTCTTTCTTTCTTTCTTTCTTTCTTTCTTTTCTTTCTTTCTTTCTTTTCTTTCTTTCTTTCTTTCTTTCTTTCTTCTTTCTTCTTTCTTTCTTTCTTTCTTTCTTTCTTTCTTTCTTTCTTTCTTTCTTTCTTTCTTTCTTTCTTTCTTTCTTTCTTTCTTTCTTTCTTTCTTTCTTTCTTTCTTTCTTTCTTTTCTCTTCTCCCTTTCTTTCTTTCTCTTTCTTCCCTCTTCCTCCCTCTCCTCCCTCCTCTTCTTCTTTTCTTTCTTCTTTCTTTCTTTTCTTTCTTTCTTTCTTTCTTTCTTTCTTCTTTTCTTTCTTTCTTTCTTTCTTTCTTTCTTTCTTTCTTTCTTTCTTTCTTTCTCTCTTTCTTTCTTTCTCTCTTCTCCTCCCTTCCTCCCTCCCTCCCTCTCTCATCTTTCTTTCTTTCTTTCTTTCTTTCTTTCTTTCTTTTCTTTCTTTCTTTCTTTCTTTCTTTCTTCTTTCTTTCTTTTCTTTCTTTCTTTGTTTCTTTCTTTCTTTCTTTCTTTCTCTCTCTTTCTTTCTCTCTCTTTCTTTCTTTCTCTCTCTCTCCCCCCCTCCCTCCCTCTCTCTCTCTTTCTTTCTTTCTTTGTTTCTTTCTTTCTTTGTTTCTTTCTTTCTTTGTTTCTTTCTTTGTTTCTTTCTTTCTTTCTTTCTTTCTTTCTTTCTTTCTTTCTTTCTTTCTTTCTTTCTTTCTTTCTTTCTTTTCTCTTTCTTTCTTTCTCTCTCTTTCTTTCTCTCTCTTTCTTTCTTTCTCTCTCTCTCCCCCCTCCCTCCCTCTCTCTCTCTTTCTTTCTTTCTTTGTTTCTTTCTTTCTTTGTTTCTTTCTTTCTTTGTTTCTTTCTTTGTTTCTTTCTTTCTTTGTTTCTTTCTTTCCTTCCTTCCTTCCTTCCTTCCTTCCTTCCTTCCTTCCTTCCTTCCTTCCTTCCTTTCTTCCTTTCTTCCTTCCTTTCTTTCTTTCTTTCTTTCTTTCTTTCTTTCTTTCTTTCTTTTTTCTTTCTTTCTTTCTTTCTTTCTTTCTTTCTTCTTCTTCTTTCCTTCTCCCTTCCTTCCTTCCTTCCTTCCTTCCTTCCTTCTTCCTTACTTCTTCCTTCCTTCCTTCCTTCCTTCCTTCCTTCCTTCCTTCCTTCCTTCCTTCCTTCCTTCCTTCCTTCCTTCCTTCCTTCCTTCCTTCCTTCCTTCCTTCCTTCCTTCCTTCCTTCCTTCCTTCCTTCCTTCCTTCCTTCCTTTCTTTCTTTCTTTCTTTCTTTCTTTCTTTCTTTCTTTCTTTCTTTCTTTCTTTCTTTCTTTCTTTCTTTCTTTCTTTCTTTCTTTCTTGGGGTCATTTGAAAAGGAATTCCTAAGAGATACAGGTTTCTCCACCCTTGGAGTATATTGTCATAGGATTAATTATAGAGGAGTCTTAACTTTTATGCTATCTTTATGGTCGCTCATATAGCATTTTAAAAATGAAAACAGCATGATTTACAAAGTTGTTTATAATATATTTATTTCAGACATACAATGTTCCAGTGCCAGTCACATCACCTATCTGACCTTCACTCTAATGTCTGCAGTTTATCCCCTGCCCCCCACCAAACTGCTTTGCAGGCATATAATGACTACTTTATATTGCTTGCTACAATAAAGTGGCAAATAAAATTATCAATAAAATATTGATATATCAATAAAAGTCAATTTGCTGTGCTAGTTGGTGCTAGTTGTTATTGTTGTTGTTAATTGTTAATTAAATGCATTATTCTTTTCTTTTTGGGAGGGGTCACACCCGTTTGATGCTCAGGGGTTACTCCTGGCTAAGTGCTCAGAAATTGCCCCTGGCTTGGAGGGACCATATGGGAGGCTGGGGGATCGAATCGCAGTCCTTCCTTGGCTAGCGCTTGCAAGGCAGACACCTCTAGCGCCACCTCTCCTGCCCCAAATTATTCTTTTCATTCATTGAGCTTGATAGGCTTCTATGCAACTTTTTCATCAAATTTTCTGTTTCCCATTAGGTTGTGATTACTGCGAAATTTGAAGGAAGTATCTTACAGCCACATAGGTTCAGGAGCTGTGGAGCTAAGGCCTACTAACACAACCTAGTAAATCAAGTCCGGTGGCTGCTAAATGTAAACAGGAGGGTATTCCGCCACCCCTATTCCAATAAGGCCACAGAGTTTTTATTGCAGAGATCAAACTACCTAGAACAGTTTGGCTGTTTGATGGCATGTCTAGGTTCAGCGGTGGAGCTGGGCCATTTATAAATGAGAGAAAGATGTGGCTGCTGCTGGATCTAGACAGAAGAGAAGTGAATTTGCCTGCCCTATTCCAAAAAAGTCAGAGTTTTCAGTCATGAAATTTATCTACCTGCTTTGAGATCCTGCATTTTTTTTTTGTTTTGTTTTTTTTTTTTTTGTTTTTGGGCCACACCCGTTTGATGCTCAGGGGTTACTCCTGGCTATGTGCTCAGAAATCGCCCCTGGCTTGGGGGGACCATATGGGACGCCGGGGGATCGAACCGCGGTCCGTTCCTTGGCTAGCGCTTGTAAGGCAGACACCTTACCTCTAGCGCCACCTTCCCGGCCCCGAGATCCTGCATTTTTTTAGTTTATATCCTAATTTCTATAAATTAGACTTCATGTTGCCATGCTTTTTCCTAAGTCAGAGGTCTTGGGCAGCACACCAGATGGACTGTGCCAGCCTGATATCTGTGCCTCCTGCTGGGAAGCTGGGACAGGCGTTCTCTCTATTCACTGAAACCAAAGAAGTCACTGAAGAAGCCAGCTGTCATGTTCTATGATGTTATGGAGCTCTGTGTGTGTGTGTGTGAGATTATCTTTTTCTAAATATAATTTTCATTATTCTTACGAGTTTTTTTTAGATTTATTAATTATTTTATTAGATTTTTCTTGCAGTATTTTTGTTTGAGTCTCTTTTAGCTGATACCCTTCTTGTTCTTGGATATGTGTACAGGAGCTCTTTAGTTTTGAGGACTTCTCAGTAATTTTATTTGCCTGTTGCTTTTTTATAGGGGTTGTTGTCCATCTTTTGGTATTATCTGGAGATATCATGCACCTGACTTTCAAGCTCACTGATTCTGTCCTCAGCAACTGTAACTGAATGAGGACTTCCAATGAATTTTTCATTTTACCTACCAAGTTTTTCAGTTCTGTCATTTTATTTTGAAGTTTCCTCATACCTTCTCTTATTTCCTCTTGAGTTTTATTGTCTTTCCATTTGAGGAATTTTTTGATTTTCTTGAATATTCTCAAGTTTTATCATTATTCTTCATGAAAAAATGAGAAATAGAACTAAAACAACAGTTTTGCACATATGTAAAATATGCAAAAATAAATATATTAGAAAACAAAAATCTAAATAAGGCAAAATGAGTAAGCAATGACCCAAGTCAAAGCATAATTTTGCATTTTTTAATTATCAGATATAGATGTTTTTAATTTCCATATTCCGGAAATAATATGGTTTTAAAATATATTATCTACAAAGGAATAAAACTAAACATTTTTTAGAATCCTTTATTGCATTGCTAAATGTCAATAAAGAAATCTACATGCTTATGAGAAAGGTTTGGTCCAAGAATTATTCCCAAGAAAATTGTTTCATATGTTAAGGAAAGATATAATCTTATGAGCAAGAAAACAAAATATATCATTTTCTTAAAGATATAAACTTATAAATATCTATGTAAAATCTTAAGAAGGCAGATAGAATAACATAAATTTGATGGGAAACAATTATATAAAGAGTTAAATGTAAGCATTGTCTTAAGTCTAGTTAAATAAGTAATCATAGATATTAAAAGTATTTCTAAAACAGAAGATACATAATAAAAATAACAATTTAGAAATAATAATCTGATGGTTTAACAGATGAATTCCTTCAAACTTTCAAGGAACAGATAATTCCCATTCTATTTAAACTTTTTCAGAGCATATAAAAATATGGAACACTTCCCAGTTAATTTTATAAAGTCTACATAACTCTAAAATCAAAACCTCACAAAGCAAAAAAGAAAAAGAAGGAAAACTACTTGCTAATTTAATTTGTTACTTCAATCTAAAATACTGACAATAATATTAGCAATAGAATACAGTATATTAAAAGAATAATATACCATGGCAAAATAAAATTTATTCCATGAATATAGAATTATTCAATCTTTTAAATCAATATGTATCACACAATAATAAGTCAGAAAAACAAAAATAATATCTTGAGGAGACTAAACGGTATTTAAAAGGATGTTAGTTTTCCCTAATTTGTTTTGAAGACAGTAAACTTGAAAAAATAGAAGTAAACTACATAAACCTAATAAATAATATTATTTTTGGATCATGCTCTACTATTACACTTAGTGACAACACATTAGATACATCTTTAAAGTTAGAAATAACCATGAATATAAGTTGTCACTATAGTTAACTAACATGGAAGTTTTTTTTTTTTTTTGGTTTTTGGGCCACACCCGTTTGATGCTCAGCGGTTACTCCTGGCTATGCGCTCAGAAATCGCCCCTGGCTTGGGGGGACCATATGGGACGCCGGGGGATCGAACCGCTGTCCGTCCTATGCTAGCGCTTGCAAGGCAGACACCTTACCTCTAGTGCCACCTTCCCGGCCCCTAACATGGAAGTTTTAACCTATACAAGAAGAAAAGAAAATTTCATTAAAACATGTCTAATATAGTTTAATGTTTAAATTAGAGGAAAATAAAAGAATTTATCTCTTTTTTAAACTTTATTTATTATTTGATTTTTGGTTGATTTTTGGGCTACATCTAGAGGCACTCAGGGGTCACTCCTGGTTTCTGCACTTAGAAACCGCCCTTGGCAGGCTGGGGGACCATATGGAATGCTGGAATTGAACTGGATCTCTCCCCAATCGGCCACATGCAAGGCAAATGCCCTACTGCTGTGTTATCTCTCCAGCTCCAAAATAATTTTAACTTTTATTTACAAAATCAACTGGATTTTGTAACTGTAAAATCAACTGGGAGATCGAGCACCCCACATATCAAAGGAACTCTGAATGAATTTTCCACCGCCTGTCTGATTCAAGCCACAAAAGTTTGCATAGCCCCGAACCAACAGAAAACTCTGCAAATAAATTTAGCTCAGCACAAAGAATCTGGCTTAACCAGATGCCTTAACCTTTCCATGGAACCTGTTTTTGTAACTGCTCTCAAGCATGTAGTTATAGATATGTTTTTGTAAAGTTTAAATTATGATCCTTATTGCTTGCACAAAAGATAGATCTAAATGGAAAATAGGCTAAACAAATAATTGTATTTGCGTAAATATCAATTAGCTATTTGTTTAAGAATTTGCTTCCCCTCCCCCCATCCTGCCAGGTTCCTCTTTATCCTTCCCGCCATCAAAATGTGTTTATGCTCCCATTGGTTAAAATTGTTGTACTTGTACAAATCTGATTGGTTTATGTTTCAATCCTATGTTACTAAAATAGGCCCTGGATTGAGCTATTATGAAAGGGGCCCTTGGGCTACTGTGAAGGTAAGAAGTGCTCAGGCCATGGGGGTATTGTTGGAAAGATGTGTGCAGAAATAATGTTAACCGTATATTAACTTCTGATCCTCAATAAAAATAAGCTATTATAAAATAAAGAAAAGAGAAAAAAAATCAACTGGTAAAATTAGCAAAATTAATAGAAAGTGGAGTATCTAGTTCAGAATTGAGCATCTCAATGAGGAGCAAAGTCTCCACTTGCTTGTCCAGGCCACACTCCATTCACAGAATACTCTTCTGGCACCAGACTATTCCAGAAGCAAGAGCCACAACTCTAAAGTAGACTCCCCTAACACAGGTGAAAGATAATCTCTCACTCTCAGTAGTGCTCCCTCAGATCTACCTGGCCATGAAGATACCACTGAATGAAATGAAAAAGATACACTTCCCAGATTACAAAAGAAACCATGGTAAAGCGGCAAATAACCCTATCACAGTTAGTGTGCAAAGATTGTAATCCTGAGGAATCTATCAGCAACAGCCATCTATATAATCGCGCAGAAAAAGACCAGAATAGAAATGCTTATCATGTTTAATAACCTCAAAGAACTCTCTGAACAGATGGCCAATAAAGCAAAAAAGAATATAAGGATATAAATGAGAAACCTACAATCACAAATGCCATTTTACAAGATGAATCCCATAAATACACTAAACTCCCACAGAAATATGGGACAAAACTACATGACAGCAATCTCTCTTAATGTCAATGGTGCTAAATGTACCAACTATGAGACAGAGTGATGGAACAGATTAGGAAATTGAACCCAACATTCTGATGCCTACAGGAAACACATTTGAAGAGTCATAACAAACACAGGCTCAAAATCAAATGTCGGAAGACAATTCTTCAAACAAACAGCTCCTTTAAAAGGAGCACAGTAGTATTCTAGTATCAGACAATATAGACTTCAGACCCAAAAAGGTTACAAGAGGCACAGGATTGTTTCTTAATTATCAAAGAAAATGTACATTGGAAAGAACCCATGGGGTCCTATATGCACCAACAAAAAGCCAGAAAGATACTTGAAACATTTACTAAGAGTCTTGAAGGAAGATCTTGATGGAAGCACAATAGTAGCTTGAAATGTAAACAGCACTCTGTCAACCTCTTGATTATCAAATAGAATAAAACTTAGTAAGGAAATTTAGTGTATATATACACAATTATATAAATATACACAATTTTCATCCACCCAAAGCTTAATACACATTGTTCTCCAATGCACATAGTATAGTCTCCAAGATAGACAATTTGCTAGGCCAAAAGCATCCCTCTGGAGGGAGGAGATGGGGACATTGGTGGTAGGAATGTTACACTGATGAAGGGAGGTGCTCTTTTTATGACTGAAACCCAACTACAATTATGTTTGTGATCAAGGTGTTTAAATAAAGATATTGTTAAAAACAAAAACATCCCTTATAAAATCAAGAGAATAGAAATTATATCAGCTATCTTCTCAGACCACAATACAATGAAAATGGAAATTAATCATAGCAAAAAGAAAATACTTAACTTCTAGAAATTAAACAGCTCACTACCGAAAACAACCAGAAAGGAAATCAAAGAAATCAAAAGATTACTGGAAGCAACTAAAAATGGTGACACAAATTTGTGGGGCATAGCAAAATCACTGTTAAGAGGAAAGTTTATAGCTCTGGAAGCTTTCATTCGCTTCTATAAGAAAGGTCCATATAAATAATTGCACAGCTTGAGAAACTAGAGAAGAATCATCAAAATGAGCCAAAAAAGGGCAGGAGGGAGGAAATAATAAAACTTAGAGCTGAAGTTAATGAACTGTAGTCCCAAAAATCAAACCAAAAGATCACCAAAAGCAAGAGCTGGTATCTTTTTTTTAATAAGGTCAATAAATTACTAGCACTTCTCACAAAGAAAAATAAACAGTCAAAAATGAAAGAAAAAATGTCACAACAGATACCACAAAAATGGAAACAAATACCAGAATTTACTTTGAGAATCTTTATGGCACAAAATGAGTGAACATAGAAGAAATGGATAAATTCTTGGACTCCCAGAACCCTCAAGGTAGAACCAAGATGATGTGAAAACCTATCAATATTGATAAAATTGAGGTAGTAATAAAATGTTTTCAAAAACTAAAGCCCAGACAAGATGAATTTACTAAATTTACTAGTGAATTTTTTCAGACCTTTAAGAGTGAATTATTGATAATCTTTTTCATTCTTATCAAGGAAATTGTATAAACAGAAACATTGACAAACTGTTTTTATGAAGCAAACATTACCGTAATACTGAGCTGCACTGAGATGAGATGAGAGAGAGAGAGAGAGAGAGAGAGAGAGAGAGAGAGAGAGAGAGAGAGAGAGAGAGAGAGAGAGAATTATGGCCAATATTCTTGACAAACACAGATTCAATATCTTCAGTAACATACTAACAAATAGAATCCAACAGTGCATCCAAAAATCATACACCATGACCAAGTGAAAATCATCCTGGGCATGCATGGATAACATATGGAAATCATTCAATGTGACACACAATATCAATAAAATAGAAAATGAAAATCATATAACCATATCTACAGATGCAGAGAAAGCATTAGACAAGATCCAGCATACATTATGATAAAAAAATATCTTTCAATATAATGGGAATTGAAGGAACTTTCCTCAACATTGTTAAGCCATTTGCTACAGCCCGCAACAAATATTAAACTTAGTGGAGAAAAGTTAAATGCTTTGCCTCTAAGGTCAGGCACAGAACAAGTTTACCTACTCTCACCAATGTTATTTAATATAGTTCTGGAAGTACGTGCCATAGCAATTAGGCAAGAAATAGATATTAAGGACACTCAGACAGGAAAGAAAGAAGCCAAGCTCTCACTATTTTTGGATAACATAATGTTAAATTAAAAAAAAAAAGTTCCACCCCTTGACTTGTGTAGATACCAAGATCTTTAGTCTGATTTTATCACCCAGGATGGAGCAGAAGTCTTCCAAACAGCATGAAAGCATCAAGAGGAGAGTAAATGAACTTGTACGGAGTCTATAGTTAATCCCATGACAATATACTCTAAGGGTGGAGAAACCTTGTATCTATTAGGCCAAGGAAATTCTTTTTCAAATGACCCCAATATTTAGTGCGCCTGTGCAGGAGGGGGAAAAAAAAAGCACAAAACAATTTTTCTCCTTTTTTTATTTATCTATCTAGTTTTTGTCGATTTCTTTGTTTTGGAGTGGTTATTGAAGTTGTTGTCTCCATTTATATTTATATATTTATTTATTTTCTTCCTTTCCTTTCTTCTTCCTTCCTTCCTTCCTTCCTTCCTTCCTTCCTTCCTTCCTTCCTTCCTTCCTTCCTTCCTTCCTTCCTTCCTTCCTTCCTTCCTTCCTTCCTTCCTTCCTCCTTCCTTCCTTCCTTCCTTCCTTCCTTCCTTCCTTCCTTCCTTCCTTCCTTCCTTCCTTCCTTCCTTCCTTCCTTCCTTCCTTCCTTCCTTCCTTCCTTCCTTCCTTCCTTCCTTCCTTCCTTCCGTGCAGGCAAGGCAGGCACCTTACCTCTAGCGCCACCACCCGGCCCTTCTTTCTTTATGTACTCTGCCATGTTTTTATCTCAAGATCATGGCTCTTATGTGGTGCTTACCTTTATTGTTGGAGTGCTCACTGGATATTTTATTTTATTTGACACTTCCTTTTGTACTGTTGGAGTGAATCACCTTTTTCCCCTTCATCTCTCAAACCCATGATGAGAGCCTCTAGTAGGACTCCGCCCATTTTCAGTGTATTTGATTTTTACCCCAGGGTATTACTTTTCTCTTCTTCAAACAAAACCATGTAACTTCATCTATCTAGTCCCGCCTCCCAGTTACAGGAGGAAATAAGGGAGTTACCAAGGCCAAACAGGTGTAAGACCACTAAGTAGCAAGTTAGGCACAGAGGAGACCATGTATTCTTGCAGCCCCAGGGGTGAGGGAGGAAGATATGGGAGGTAAGATGGGAATGGAGGTGTAGGGAGAACAATTCAGGGATGGGAATTCCCCTGATATTAAGTTAACATGTACCTAAAATATTATTGTCAACAAGAGCTTGCTTTACATGCAAAAATTGGGGGTGGTGGGAGGACAACTTTGGTGGTGGGAATTCCCCTGATTCAATATCAATATGTACTTAAAATATTACTGTGAAAGATATGTAATCCACTTTGGTCAAAATAAAAATTATTATAAAAAAAAGAATTTTACAGATTCAATGTAGTCTCTATATCAGGGGTCTCAAACTCGCGGCCTGTGGGCCGTTTGCAGACTTCCATACATTTTGTGGCCCGTGGCCAGCCTTCAAATATCACAGTATTTGCTATTATTCGCTTACCAAATAATCGCAATAAAAATCGCATTAGTAAGAAAAAAATCGCATTGAACATTCGCATACCCCGAGCAGTTTCGTTCGGGGTATGCAAATATTTAATACGATTTTTTTCTTACTAATGCGATTTTTTATTGTGAATATTCGGTAAGCGAAATTCCTTATGCGGCCCTGCCTCACTCTGACTTTGCCTCCTGCGGCCCCCAATAAATTGAGTTTGAGACCCCTGCTCTATATAATATCTATGACATTTAAAAAAAATAGACCGAACACTCCTAAAATTTATATGGAACAATAACACCCCACCCCTAATAGCTAAAACGATTCATTGGGGAAAAGTGAATTGTGTCAATATTTTCCAGAACTTCAAATTCTACAAAAAATGATGGTAATTAAAACAGCATGATACTAAATAATACATTCTCACATCATTGGATAAACTTTGATATTGTGAGACAGACTTCAGGTATATTATTGATTTATTTTTGATAAAGGACTAAAGAATATTAAATAGAGCAAGGAAAGCCTCTTTAGTAAGTGGCGCTGAGATAAATGGCAGGCCAAATACAGAAAAATGAACTCATACATTTTTCTAAAGCTATGAACAGAAACCAAATCAAAATAGACTAAAGACCTTGATATCAGATCTGAAACCATAAGGCACATAGAGAAAACTATAAGCAGAACTTTCTATTATATTGATTCTAAGAACATCTTTCAAGGATGAAACACAACTGACCAAGCAAATGGAAGCAATGATAAACAAATGGGATTTATCAAATTAAGAAGCTTCCACATCTCAAATAAAATTATTACCATGATTTATGTAATGGAAGCAATAATCAATTAAATACTCATCTGATACAGGGTTAATATCAAGTATATATAAACACTGTAGAACTTTACAAGAAATAAGCGTCCAGCCCCATAAAAAATGGACATTTGAAATGACCAGAAATTACCTCAAAGAGAAATACAAATGGCCAAAATGCACATGAAAAAATGCTCTCCATCAGACGAAGATCAAATGATGTTATCTGCATGTATGTGGTGAGCGAAGAGCAGGTATGACTTGAGGTGCTGCTGAGCCTGGGGTACAGGCAAAAGAGTTGTTGGGTGCAGGTGCTACCTCCTTAAGTCCCAAGGGGAAAAAACAAGCAAGAGCCTTCTCCTCTTCCTAAAACTGCAAGTCTGTGAAGTATATTCATGGGAACACTGGCAGCGAGAGAGACAAGAATAGAGACAAGATGCAACATCACTAATGATAATCAGAATATTTGATCCCATTTTACCTACTACATGCACCCACCTTCCTGAACAGGGACCCAGAGAATTCCCTTAGTATCCAGACAAAGCAGGCTATGACACTCCATCACTGATCATCAGAGAGATCCAAATCAAAGCAACAATGAAATACAATCTCATAGAACAGCGATTGGCACACATCAAAACACCCAACCAAATAAACAAATGAAAAAGCAAACAAGAACAACAGTGCTGCTACCATATATACTCTCACTGTTGGTGGGAATGGAAAGTAAGCTAGTCTTTCTGGAAAACAATATGGACATTCCTAAAAACATTTAGGAATTGAGCTTTCATTTGACCCAGAAACTCCAATTTTTGGAATATACACAATGCCCCCCCCCCCAAATTAGTAAAAAGACATTTATACCCCTATTTTTCTTATAGCACAATACATAACAGCCAAAATTTGTAACAACCTATGTTCAAGAATAGGTGATTGAATAAATTATTGCACATATACACAATGGAATACTACTAGGCCATAAGTAGTATTTGCCTGAGTAAAGAAACTCAAGCTAAAATTAAAAGGCATTAATGATTGGGAAAAGAAATTAACACACAATATATCATCTAAAGGATTAATATAAAGATAAACAAAAGTCTTAGAAAGCACAACAATCATAAAATGGGAAGTGATGTACAGACTCACAAAGAAGATAATCAATAAACTATATGAAAAAGTCTTGAATTGTATCTATTTGAATTTATTTTATTGGAAACTTTTTGATACTCTTAAATTTGAATGCTTAATTCCTTTTAAAATGTCTTGGCTATTATTTCTTCAAATAATGTTTCTACTTTGTCTTTTCTCTTTTCTTTTTCTTACAACTATTTATCTTATGTTACACCATCAGGTCTTATGGTGCTTCTTGATCATCTTTATTTATTTAAATTGTTGACCTATTTGATTGTCTTATATTGTTGATAGCTCCAGAATGCTGATTCTATAAACCACTTACTTATTACTGGGCCTTAATGTTAAAGTTTTAATTTGGCTACTGTATTCATGGTTTCTTTTTTTACAAAATGGGCCCAACCACCATAGTGTTCAGGGGACCTAGAAACTGTTGTGTGGGTCTGATCTTTTTGTGTATGGGTTCAGATGTGGGTTGCTCAGCCCAGTGGTGCTTGGGCTACCAGGGCCACACATGGTAGTGTTTGGGGGGAATGTATTAGGTCTATTCTCAGTATTCTTTTGAGGGACTTGGTTTGGTAGACCTGTCTTTTTTTTTTTTTTTTGCTGGATGGGGAGGAGGGTCACACCCAGCAATGCTCAGGAGTTCTTCCTGGCTCTGCACTCAGAAATCGCTCCCATTACCGTAGGGCAGGGGTCTCAAACTCGTGGCCCATGGGCCATTTATAGCACTCTGTACAATATTTTGTGGCCCGTGGCCGGCCTTCAAATATCGCAGTATTCGCGATTATTGGCTTACCAAATAATCGCAATAAAAATCACATTAGTAAGAAAAAATCGCATCAAACATTTGCATACCCAGAACAGTTCCATTTGGGGTATGCAAATGTTTAATGCAATTTTTTTGGCCACATCCATTTGATGCTCAGGGATTACTCCTAACTAAGCGCTCAGAAATCGCCCCTGGCTTGGGGGGACCATATGGGACGCTGGGGGATCAAACCGAGGTCCTTCCTTGGCTAGTGCTTGCAAGGCAGACACCTTACCTCTAGAGCTACCTCACTGGCCCCATTAATGCGATTTTTTTTATTTAAACAACTTTATTACATACATGATTGTGTTTGGGTTTCAGTCATGTAAAGACCACCCATCACCAGTGCAACATTCCCATCACCAATGTCCCAAATTTCCCTCCTCTCCACCCAACCCCCACCTGTACTCTAGACAGGCTTTCTATTTCCCTCTTACATTCCCTTGAATGTAATTTCTCTTGCTGCTTTGAGAATTCTGTCTCTATCTGTGGGATTCGTCATTGTGACTAGGATGTGTCTTGGGGTGTTTTTTCTGGGGTCTCTTTTAGTTGGTACTCTTCGGGCATGCAGGATTTGATCACATGTATTCATTAGCTCTGGTAGTTTCTCTTTAATGATGTTCTTGACCATTGATTCTTCCTGGAGATTTTTGTCCTGGGTCTCTGGGACTCCAATGATTCTTAAGTTGTTTCTGTTGAGCTTATCATAGACTTCTATTTTCATCTGTTCCCATTTTTTGAGTAATTTTTCCATTGTTTGATCATTTGCTTTAAGGCTTTTTTTCAATTTCTTCTGCTGTATGGAATTGTTATTCATCTCATCTTCCAGTGTACTTATTCTATCCTCAGCTGCTGTTAACCCATGGAAAAGCTCAACCATGTTTTTCTTTAATTCATCTACTGAGATTTTCAGACCTGATATTTGACCTGGAATTTCAGTTTGGAGTTTTCTGATTTCTATCTTCATATTTCTTGATTCTTATTAGTGTTTTCTCCTATACTTTCTTTGAGGTTTTTGAACATCTTCCATATTGCGACTCTAAACTCCTTATCTGAGAGACTGACTAGTTGGTTGGTCATGTTCAAGTCATCAGAGTTGCCATCGTCATTCTCTATGTCTGGCTCTGCCCAGCGTTGTTTCTCCATTGTCACACTTATATTGTGGGTTTTTCTACATGTTGTGGTTGTATTCATTGGCTAAATGATGTGCACAGCTGTGAAGCAAAGTGGGCATGGAAACTCACCTCCAGGGAAGACCCAAGGGAAGGCGAGCCGTCCACAGATGAGCCACACACAGTATGAAATCAGGCCGAAGATGGAGCACAGCACAGAAGACAGGCAGATAGGGGTGCTGGCATCTGAGTTCCAGCAGAGTTCAGCCGCTTCCCCTTTTTGTGCATGTAAACTCACCTCTGGGGAAGGCTCCAGGGAAGGTGAGCCATCTGCAGATGAGCCACACACAGGATGAAATCAGGCTGCACAGAAGACAGGCAGATAGGGTTGCTGGCATCTGAGTTCCCAGAAATCCTTTAGAACTTTAATCCTAGTCTGAAATGGGTAATCCCCTCAAATGTTTGGGGCTTCCCATCCTCTTACTGACAAAGCTGAAAGAGCTTGAAGCCTCCAAAACCTTCACTGTAGTCTCCAGGGTCACCCAGAAAATTGACATTCATCTCTGAAGCAGGCAGGATCACTGGCAGGAACAATGATGAAATCCAGTCTCAGGCACCTGAAAACAGCATGACCCAAGATGGCTTCTACACCCTTCTGACTCCTGGCAGAAACCAGCAGGAATCAGTGTGTGTATGTCCCGACCCACCTCTGAAGCAGGCAGGATCGCCGGCAGAAACACAGATGAAATCCAGTCTCAGGCAACTCTGAAGTAGGCAGGATCACCGGCAGGATCACTGATGAAATCCAGTCTCTGGCAGCTCTAATGCGATTTTTTATTGCAAATATTCAGTAAGTGAATAATTGCGAATACTTTGTGCCTAGCGCAGATGTCATTTCCGCTGCTCCTGCCCGCTGTCCCTTGCGTTATTGGAGGCCTAAGGGAGAGAAGGGAGAGAAATCTATTACAGAATTAGATTTTGTCATACCTTTATCATGACTTCATCAAATCCTGCAGTGAAGAGAAAGATTGATGACGAACACAGACAATTTCAGGAAAAGTGGGAGGTGATGCAGTATTTCTTTGTTGAGCACAGGGGCATCCCCACATGTCTTATTTGCTCAGAGAAAGTTGCAGTGCACAGGGAATATGACTTGAAACACCATTATTCAACTAAACATGCTGAGGAATGTGCAAAATATCAAGGAAATGAGCCAAGCGGGTTGCCAGTCTTAAAGTATGTCTAATGAGGCAACAAGATTTCTTCAAGAAAGCAACCAAAGAGAATGTTGCATCAGTTGAAGCTAGTTTCATGGTTAGTGAGATGATTGCTAAGGCAGGGAAACCATTCACAGAAGGAGAGTTTGTTAAAAAATGCATGTTACAGCCTGCAAGTATTATCTGTCCGGAAAAAGAAAGGTCAGTTTAGCAAAATCAGCCTTTCTGCCTACACTGTGGCAGAGCACATTTCTGACATGTCAAGTGACATTTATCATCAACTGTGTGAGAAAGCCAAATGTTTTGATGCATACTCAGTTGCTCTTGATGAGGGCACAGATATAACAGACACTGCCCAGCTCACAATATATGTCTGTGGTATTGATTGCAATTTTGAATTGACAGAGGAGCTGCTCACAATAATTCCAATGCATGACCAGACAACCGCTAATGAGATATTTTGGCATCTGTGTGATGCCATTGAGAATGCAGGTTTGCCATGGAAAAGGTTTGTTGGAATAATAACCGATGGAGCACCATTGATGACAGGCAGGAAAAATGGACTGGTGGCACTTGTTCAAAAAAAAAAACTTGAAGAGGAGGGTATAGAGAAGGCCATTGCTCTTCACTGCATTATCCTTCAGCAGGCCCTTTGCAGTAAATGCCTCCCGTGTGACAATGTGATGTCTGTTGTTGTGAAATGCATCAACCAAATCAGATCCAGGGGCTTAAAGCACAGGAGATTCCGTGTGTGTGTGTGTTTTTTTAGAGGAAATGGAGTCAGAATATGGAGATGTGCTCTATTTCACTGAGGTACGTTGGCTCAGCAGGGGAAATGTCCTGAAAATATTTTTTGAGTTGAGAGAAGAAGTGAAAGCCTTCATGGAGAAGGATGGGAATGCTGTTTCTGAGTTGAATAATCACAAATGCTCATGAACTTAGCTTTTCTTGTTGACATCACACATAAGCTGAATGTACTCAACAAGATGTTACAAGGCCTGGGGCAGCTTATCAGTGCTGCCTATGACAACATCAGAGCATTCTCCACAAAACTTGTGTTATGGAAATCCCAGCTCTCTCAGACAAACTTTTGCCATTTCCCAGCATGCAAGGAACTTGTGAATGCAGGCATACCATTCAGTGGTGAGAAATATGTTGATGCTATTTTTAAGCTAGAGAAGGAATTGGATCAGAGATTTGCAAACTTCAAAATGCACAGAGCCCCTTTCCAAATTTTTGTGGAACCCTTTTAGTTTGATGTGCAAGATGCCCCTCCTGTGCTTCAAATGGAGCTCATTGACCTGCAATGCAACTCTGATCTCAAAGCCAAGTTCAGGGAGATTAGTGGAATAGCAGACATGCATGGGCAATTTTTGAGAGAATTGCCCCCCAGCTTCCCTGAGCTTTCCTGAATGTTCAAGCGCACCATGTGCCTTTTTGGGAGCACATATTTGTGTGAAAAGTTATTCTCCACATTGAACTTCAATGAGTCAAAGTACAGGTCTAGACTTAATGATGATCATCTTCAAGCCATATTGAGAGTCTCAACTGCTTCCTCTCTAAAGCCAAATGTGGTTCAGATTTGTGAGAAGAAGCGCTGTCAAGTCGCTGGCAGCAAGGAATAGGCAAAAGATGCCATGTTCAAAAGAACTATTCATGATCTTCACTCAATGTTCTTTTCATGTTCAGAAAAAATAATTAAAACTGTTATTAATGACGTTTGAGGACTTATTTTTTTGTGAAATCCCTTATGCGGCCCTGCCTCACCCCGACTTTGCCTTCTGTGGCCCCCAGGTAAATTGAGTTTGAGACCCCTGGCGTAGGGGAACCATATGATGCCTGCAATTGAACCATCGTCTGTCCTGGATTGGCAGCATGCAAGGCAAATACCGAACCGCTGTGCTATCTCTCTGGCCTTAGGCCTATCTTTTTTGTTGAAAATGTGCTTTGTAGCTCTTAGGCCATTTTACTAGAACAGATAGGATAGCACCTGGGCCAGTCTTATGGAACACAAGTATTCTACTCACTATAATTTCTCGCCAATCTCTTAAAGACCTTATTTTTAAAGCAAGTAAATACATATTTTCTTCAAGTAAGACAGGGCATTTTTTCTGTTCCTAAATTCTATTTTGTTCATATTATAGTTTAGTCGGGGCCTGAGCAATAGCATAGCGGTAAGGTGTTTGCCTGCACATGGTCAATACAGGACAGACCCCTGTTCAAATCCCAGCATCCCAAATGGTACCTCGAGCCTGCCAGGAGTGACTTCTGAGTACAGAGCCAGGAGTAATTCTTGAGCTCCACCGTGATCCAAAAACAAAACAAACAAACAAACAAAAGTCATAGTTTAGTCATATATAAGAATAAGTCCTATAAAGAACTTTTTCTTTATTCTTTTGGAGTTGTGGTATGTCCTTCAAATAGTATCTTTTAAAATCTTTTTGTTTGTTTTTTTTGGTGGGGGGCCACAACCGGTCACGCTTAGGTGTTACTCTTGGCTATGCGCTTAGAAATTGCTTGGGGGTTCTTCATATGGCTTGGGGGACCATATGGGATGCCAAGGGATCAAACCACAGTCTGTCCGAGGCTAGCTCTGGTAAGGCAGATGCCTTACCGCTTGTGCCACCACTTCCAGCCCCCTTATATGCTTTTTATTTTAAATAATAACTTCTTTATTTAAGCACGGTGATTACAGAAAGGGTCGTAGTTGGTTTTCAGTCATCAAATGAATACCAACCTTCACCAGTTTAACTTTTTTCCACCACCAATGGTCCCTATTTCCCTCCACTCTCATTTCCTACCTGTATTTAAGACAGTCATTCTATTTCTCTCTCCACTACCATTGTCATAGGAGTTGTTAGTGCAGTTATTTCTCTAACTGCACTTACCACTTTTTGTGGAGAGCTTTATATCATGGACTGGTCCTTCTGCCTGCATCTCTATGGTTTCTGGGTATTATTACCATACAGTCTTTTATTTTTCTTAAATCCTGCAAATGAGTGTCTACTCTGTGTCTCCCTCTCTCCTTCTGATTCATTTCACTCAGCATGATAGTCTCTATGTCCATTTTCATACACATTTTATAAAGTTCTCATGGTATAGCTCTCCCCTCCCTTTTATTAAGTTTATTCCTCAGTACTTGATGTTTTAGGGCACTATCTTGAATGAAATAGACTCATCTCTCCTGTGATTCATTTTTTATATATAAGAATGAGAAATATTTTGGTAAAATCATAGGACTCAAACTTTAAGTGCCAAGTATAAAAAGGTGTATTCCAATATGGCGGGGGAATGGGTTGTAGGAGAGGAAAACTGGGAACACTGGTGGAGGAAATTTGACACTGATTGGCTGGGATTGATGCTGGAACATTGCATATCTAAAAACCTAACTATGAATAATTTTATAAGTCAGGTGCTTTAATAAAATAAAATTTAAAAAGACAAAAGTTTTAAAAAAGCACAAAAATAAAAATATAATCACTGTTATCTATGTGTTATGGGAAATACAGGGTTATTTAAACATCTCTACTGATAATTGTTCCTTATATAGAACTGTTTCACTGTATGTGAGCCATAATGTAAAATGTTGAAAAATTGAGTAGTTTAAGTTTATAAGTCCAACTTATATCCTTCCATCATTCACAAGTTATTTTATTTAAAAATCTAATTGCACATTAATTTGAGTCAGAACCTAATATACAATACTAAAATAGTGTCCAAAATGTCAGTATGAAAGTGATAAAGATACATAAAAAATAGATTTGCTATGAATTTGCTATGAATAATGAAAGCATTTATCATTTATAATTTTTTTGTACAGAAAGCTAAAATTTTGGATAATCAAAATCCTGGACCTTGGTATGTTTGCATAAATAAAGTTTTCCTCTATTCCCTTGGATTTATTGTTAGTGGCTGTTATTCTGATCTGTGACAGGAACTTTTAGCAACCTCTTCCTAGTGTTGTTTCTTAGGGCTGAATCTTTGAAGGTAATCAGCAGCTTTACTATATGATGTCCTTTTAGGGATCAACCAAGTAAATGCCCTTTCAGGTACTGGAGAATTGTCTTACTCTCATTTAAATATTGAGCAAATTAGAACTCAGCTCAGGTGAATTTGAGATATGATGCTCTTTTTAGGTCTTCAGATTTTGATAACTTGTTACAGTATTTTTTTAAAAAAGTAAGTATATTTTTATTTATTTTTTAAAGTAAGTATATATTTAAAAGTAATAATATTTTTGGTCATCTCTATGACTAGATGATAAATCCTCTACCCAATTAAGACAAACTTCAAATTTGAGTTCTTGGTGTCCTTTTAGAATCTAATGGCACTTTTAAAAGAGCCTTCAATGATTCATTTCAGCTCTACCTAAATTTTCTTAGAGCACTAATGTTATTTTTGGCTCAGGACATATGTTTCCAGCTATCTCCCTAAGCTACCCCTCCCCCTTCCCTACCCAGACAGTGGAAACCCAGCTTTGCAGAGTCTATTCAGGTCCTTTAACATTTGCATGTCTATCAAGGGTCTTTCACAGCTCAGTTGCGCCTACAAGGGCTTTCCAATAGCAGTATTGTTGTTCAGAACCACCCCAAATCAGAACCTAAGCTTTGCTTCCTTCTTCCTTGCCACTTCCTGTGCTTGAAACACCTATTAGTTTTCATAAAGTTCAAAAGCTTTATATTTACAGGCTTTTTTTTCTCTACTTGCAGAGATGGCTATTTGTGGGAAATACTTTTTTTCTCTTGCTAAAGTCATTAGAAATGACCCCAAGTTTCTGTGATATCTATTACCTTCCCTCAAGCTCCTTTCCACCTCATTAAAAAAAAAGGCTAGATTATCACAAAAAATAAGTTGGAAGGAAACTTTTTCTATTTTCACCTATATAAATTAAAATACTCCTGAAGTTAATATGTACTTGAGTATAAGGTGATTAAATTGATAATATTGTGGAAGTGAACATGTCAGACAAAACTATAAAACATCACCACATTCAATATGAATTAAAATCTATTGCAATGCTCATTACACATTTTGTTAAGTCCATTTAGTCCACTTACAAAAGAATTGGGCAAGACTGAGTAGTGTGGTTTGTTCTGATTTGTGTGGTTATATGTATGTGTCTCTATGTCTATGTGCATAAATTACATGTCTTATTATAAATACTTGGCTCAATTTAATCTGTTTGTATGTATGCATATTCATAATTACTTCAGTTAATTTAAGACTAAAATACAATAATCCTTTTCTTTTTTTTTTTCTTTTTTTCTTTTTTTTTTTGGTTTTTGGGCCACACCCGGCGATGCTCAGGGGTTACTCCTGGCTGTCTGCTCAGAAATAGCTCCTGGCAGGCACGGGGGACCATGTGGGACACCGGGATTCGAACCAACCACCTTTGGTCCTGGATCGGCTGCTTGCAAGGCAAACGCTGCTGTGCTATCTCTCCGGGCCCCAATAATCCTTTTCTATCTTTCAAATCAAAATTAAGTTCTGCCCACTCTAAGCTCTTCTACAAACTCATGAAATATGAAGAAAGATATATGTTGAGAACACTCCACATGCCAGGATTTCGTGGGCTTTTGACTGGTATGATGGGGGCTCTGGGCAGGACAGCTAGCCATAGGACCCTGGGCTGACCACTTTGTCCAGGAGAGCATGATTCCCCCCACACCAGGCGGGTCTTCAGGGCCACGCCTGGTTAATCGGGCCTTGGGGGGGAGGGGGTGAGAGATTCCTCCCTAGGCATCCAAAAACTGCAGGGGCTTGGCTGGGCCCAGAACACTCCGAATGCCAGGATTTCTTGGTGTGTTTGCCTGGTATGTTGGGGGCTCTGGGCAGGACAGCTGGCCATAGGACCCCTGGGCTGACCACTTAGTCCAGGGGAACAAGATTCCCCCACACCAGGCGGGTCTTCAGGGCCACGCCTGGTTAATCGGGCCCTGGGGGGAGGGGGTGAGAAATCCTTCCTAGGCATCCAAAAACCACAGAGGCTCGGCTGGGACCAGAACACTCCACATGCCAGGATTTCGTGGGCTTTTGACTGGTATGATGGGGGCTCTGGGCAGGACAGCTAGCCATAGGACCCTGGGCTGACCACTTTGTCCAGGAGAGCATGATTCCCCCCACACCAGGCGGGTCTTCAGGGCCACGCCTGGTTAATCGGGCCTTGGGGGGAGGGGGGGTGAGAGATTCCTCCCTAGGCATCCAAAAACTGCAGGGGCTTGGCTGGGCCCAGAACACTCCGAATGCCAGGATTTCTTGGTGTGTTTGCCTGGTATGTTGGGGGCTCTGGGCAGGACAGCTGGCCATAGGACCCCTGGGCTGACCACTTAGTCCAGGGGAACAAGATTCCCCCACACCAGGCGGGTCTTCAGGGCCACGCCTGGTTAATCGGGCCCTGGGGGGAGGGGGTGAGAAATCCTTCCTAGGCATCCAAAAACCACAGAGGCTCGGCTGGGACCAGAACACTCCACATGCCAGGATTTCGTGGGCTTTTGACTGGTATGATGGGGGCTCTGGGCAGGACAGCTAGCCATAGGACCCTGGGCTGACCACTTTGTCCAGGAGAGCATGATTCCCCCCACACCAGGCGGGTCTTCAGGGCCACGCCTGGTTAATCGGGGCCTTGGGGGGAGGGGGTGAGAGATTCCTCCCTAGGCAACCAAAAACAGCAGGGGCTTGGCTGGGCCCAGAACACTCCGAATGCCAGGATTTCTTGGTGTGTTTGCCTGGTATGTTGGGGGCTCTGGGCAGGACAGCTGGCCATAGGACCCCTGGGCTGACCACTTAGTCCAGGGGAACAAGATTCCCCCACACCAGGCGGGTCTTCAGGGCCACGCCTGGTTAATCGGGCCCTGGGGGGAGGGGGTGAGAAATCCTTCCTAGGCATCCAAAAACCACAGAGGCTCGGCTGGGACCAGAACACTCCACATGCCAGGATTTCGTGGGCTTTTGACTGGTATGATGGGGGCTCTGGGCAGGACAGCTAGCCATAGGACCCTGGGCTGACCACTTTGTCCAGGAGAGCATGATTCCCCCCACACCAGGCGGGTCTTCAGGGCCACGCCTGGTTAATCGGCCTTGGGGGGAGGGGGTGAGAGATTCCTCCCTAGGCATCCAAAAACTGCAGGGGCTTGGCTGGGCCCAGAACACTCCGAATGCCAGGATTTCTTGGTGTGTTTGCCTGGTATGTTGGGGGCTCTGGGCAGGACAGCTAGCCATAGGACCCCTGGGCTGACCACTTAGTCCAGGGGAACAAGATTCCCCCACACCAGGCGGGTCTTCAGGGCCACGCCTGGTTAATCGGGCCCTGGGGGGAGGGGGTGAGAAATCCTTCCTAGGCATCCAAAAACCACAGAGGCTCGGCTGGGACCAGAACACTCCACATGCCAGGATTTCGTGGGCTTTTGACTGGTATGATGGGGGCTCTGGGCAGGACAGCTAGCCATAGGACCCTGGGCTGACCACTTTGTCCAGGAGAGCATGATTCCCCCCACACCAGGCGGGTCTTCAGGGCCACGCCTGGTTAATCGGGCCTTGGGGGGAGGGGGTGAGAGATTCCTCCCTAGGCATCCAAAAACTGCAGGGGCTTGGCTGGGCCCAGAACACTCCGAATGCCAGGATTTCTTGGTGTGTTTTGCCTGGTATGTTGGGGGCTCTGGGCAGGACAGCTGGCCATAGGACCCCTGGGCTGACCACTTAGTCCAGGGGAACAAGATTCCCCCACACCAGGCGGGTCTTCAGGGCCACGCCTGGTTAATCGGGCCCTGGGGGGAGGGGGTGAGAAATCCTTCCTAGGCATCCAAAAACCACAGAGGCTCGGCTGGGACCAGAACACTCCACATGCCAGGATTTCGTGGGCTTTTGACTGGTATGATGGGGGCTCTGGGCAGGACAGCTAGCCATAGGACCCTGGGCTGACCACTTTGTCCAGGAGAGCATGATTCCCCCCACACCAGGCGGGTCTTCAGGGCCACGCCTGGTTAATCGGGGCCTTGGGGGGAGGGGGTGAGAGATTCCTCCCTAGGCATCCAAAAACTGCAGGGGCTTGGCTGGGCCCAGAACACTCCGAATGCCAGGATTTCTTGGTGTGTTTGCCTGGTATGTTGGGGGCTCTGGGCAGGACAGCTGGCCATAGGACCCCTGGGCTGACCACTTAGTCCAGGGGAACAAGATTCCCCCACACCAGGCGGGTCTTCAGGGCCACGCCTGGTTAATCGGGCCCTGGGGGGAGGGGGTGAGAAATCCTTCCTAGGCATCCAAAAACCACAGAGGCTCGGCTGGGACCAGAACACTCCACATGCCAGGATTTCGTGGGCTTTTGACTGGTATGATGGGGGGCTCTGGGCAGGACAGCTAGCCATAGGACCCTGGGCTGACCACTTTGTCCAGGAGAGCATGATTCCCCCCACACCAGGCGGGTCTTCAGGGCCACGCCTGGTTAATCGGAGCCTTGGGGGGAGGGGGTGAGAGATTCCTCCCTAGGCATCCAAAAACTGCAGGGGCTTGGCTGGGCCCAGAACACTCCGAATGCCAGGATTTCTTGGTGTGTTTGCCTGGTATGTTGGGGGCTCTGGGCAGGACAGCTGGCCATAGGACCCCTGGGCTGACCACTTAGTCCAGGGGAACAAGATTCCCCCACACCAGGCGGGTCTTCAGGGCCACGCCTGGTTAATCGGGCCCTGGGGGGAGGGGGGTGAGAAATCCTTCCTAGGCATCCAAAAACCACAGAGGCTCGGCTGGGACCAGAACACTCCACATGCCAGGATTTCGTGGGCTTTTGACTGGTATGATGGGGGGCTCTGGGCAGGACAGCTAGCCATAGGACCCTGGGCTGACCACTTTGTCCAGGAGAGCATGATTCCCCCCTCACCAGGCGGGTCTTCAGGGCCACGCGCTGGTTAATCGGGCCTTGGGGGGAGGGGGTGAGAGATTCCTCCCTAGGCATCCAAAAACTGCAGGGGCTTGGCTGGGCCCAGAACACTCCGAATGCCAGGATTTCTTGGTGTGTTTGCCTGGTATGTTGGGGGCTCTGGGCAGGACAGCTGGCCATAGGACCCCTGGGCTGACCACTTAGTCCAGGGGAACAAGATTCCCCCACACCAGGCGGGTCTTCAGGGCCACGCCTGGTTAATCGGGCCCTGGGGGGAGGGGGTGAGAAATCCTTCCTAGGCATCCAAAAACCACAGAGGCTCGGCTGGGACCAGAACACTCCACATGCCAGGATTTCGTGGGCTTTTGACTGGTATGATGGGGGCTCTGGGCAGGACAGCTAGCCATAGGACCCTGGGCTGACCACTTTGTCCAGGAGAGCATGATTCCCCCCACACCAGGCGGGTCTTCAGGGCCACGCCTGGTTAATCGGGCCTTGGGGGGAGGGGGTGAGAGATTCCTCCCTAGGCATCCAAAAACAGCAGGGGCTTGGCTGGGCCCAGAACACTCCGAATGCCAGGATTTCTTGGTGTGTTTGCCTGGTATGTTGGGGGCTCTGGGCAGGACAGCTGGCCATAGGACCCCTGGGCTGACCACTTAGTCCAGGGGAACAAGATTCCCCCACACCAGGCGGGTCTTCAGGGCCACGCCTGGTTAATCGGGCCCTGGGGGGGGGGGGGTGAGAAATCCTTCCTAGGCATCCAAAAACCACAGAGGCTCGGCTGGGACCAGAACACTCCACATGCCAGGATTTCGTGGGCTTTTGACTGGTATGATGGGGGCTCTGGGCAGGACAGCTAGCCATAGGACCCTGGGCTGACCACTTTGTCCAGGAGAGCATGATTCCCCCCACACCAGGCGGGTCTTCAGGGCCACGCCTGGTTAATCGGGCCTTGGGGGGAGGGGGTGAGAGATTCCTCCCTAGGCATCCAAAAACTGCAGGGGCTTGGCTGGGCCCAGAACACTCCGAATGCCAGGATTTCTTGGTGTGTTTGCCTGGTATGTTGGGGGCTCTGGGCAGGACAGCTGGCCATAGGACCCCTGGGCTGACCACTTAGTCCAGGGGAACAAGATTCCCCCACACCAGGCGGGTCTTCAGGGCCACGCCTGGTTAATCGGGCCCTGGGGGGAGGGGGTGAGAAATCCTTCCTAGGCATCCAAAAACCACAGAGGCTCGGCTGGGACCAGAACACTCCACATGCCAGGATTTCGTGGGCTTTTGACTGGTATGATGGGGGCTCTGGGCAGGACAGCTAGCCATAGGACCCTGGGCTGACCACTTTGTCCAGGAGAGCATGATTCCCCCCCACACCAGGCGGGTCTTCAGGGCCACGCCTGGTTAATCGGGCCTTGGGGGGAGGGGGTGAGAGATTCCTCCCTAGGCATCCAAAAACTGCAGGGGCTTGGCTGGGCCCAGAACACTCCGAATGCCAGGATTTCTTGGTGTGTTTGCCTGGTATGTTGGGGGCTCTGGGCAGGACAGCTGGCCATAGGACCCCTGGGCTGACCACTTAGTCCAGGGGAACAAGATTCCCCCACACCAGGCGGGTCTTCAGGGCCACGCCTGGTTAATCGGGCCCTGGGGGGAGGGGGTGAGAAATCCTTCCTAGGCATCCAAAAACCACAGAGGCTCGGCTGGGACCAGAACACTCCACATGCCAGGATTTCGTGGGCTTTTGACTGGTATGATGGGGGCTCTGGGCAGGACAGCTAGCCATAGGACCCTGGGCTGACCACTTTGTCCAGGAGAGCATGATTCCCCCCACACCAGGCGGGTCTTCAGGGCCACGCCTGGTTAATCGGGCCTTGGGGGGAGGGGGTGAGAGATTCCTCCCTAGGCATCCAAAAACTGCAGGGGCTTGGCTGGGCCCAGAACACTCCGAATGCCAGGATTTCTTGGTGTGTTTGCCTGGTATGTTGGGGGCTCTGGGCAGGACAGCTGGCCATAGGACCCCTGGGCTGACCACTTAGTCCAGGGGAACAAGATTCCCCCACACCAGGCGGGTCTTCAGGGCCACGCCTGGTTAATCGGGCCCTGGGGGGAGGGGGGTGAGAAATCCTTCCTAGGCATCCAAAAACCACAGAGGCTCGGCTGGGACCAGAACACTCCACATGCCAGGATTTCGTGGGCTTTTGACTGGTATGATGGGGGCTCTGGGCAGGACAGCTAGCCATAGGACCCTGGGCTGACCACTTTGTCCAGGAGAGCATGATTCCCCCCCACACCAGGCGGGTCTTCAGGGCCACGCCTGGTTAATCGGGCCTTGGGGGGAGGGGGGTGAGAGATTCCTCCCTAGGCATCCAAAAACTGCAGGGGCTTGGCTGGGCCCAGAACACTCCGAATGCCAGGATTTCTTGGTGTGTTTGCCTGGTATGTTGGGGGCTCTGGGCAGGACAGCTGGCCATAGGACCCCTGGGCTGACCACTTAGTCCAGGGGAACAAGATTCCCCCACACCAGGCGGGTCTTCAGGGCCACGCCTGGTTAATCGGGCCCTGGGGGGAGGGGGTGAGAAATCCTTCCTAGGCATCCAAAAACCACAGAGGCTCGGCTGGGACCAGAACACTCCACATGCCAGGATTTCGTGGGCTTTTGACTGGTATGATGGGGGCTCTGGGCAGGACAGCTAGCCATAGGACCCTGGGCTGACCACTTTGTCCAGGAGAGCATGATTCCCCCCACACCAGGCGGGTCTTCAGGGCCACGCCTGGTTAATCGGGCCTTGGGGGGAGGGGGTGAGAGATTCCTCCCTAGGCATCCAAAAACTGCAGGGGCTTGGCTGGGCCCAGAACACTCCGAATGCCAGGATTTCTTGGTGTGTTTGCCTGGTATGTTGGGGGCTCTGGGCAGGACAGCTGGCCATAGGACCCCTGGGCTGACCACTTAGTCCAGGGGAACAAGATTCCCCCACACCAGGCGGGTCTTCAGGGCCACGCCTGGTTAATCGGGCCCTGGGGGGAGGGGGTGAGAAATCCTTCCTAGGCATCCAAAAACCACAGAGGCTCGGCTGGGACCAGAACACTCCACATGCCAGGATTTCGTGGGCTTTTGACTGGTATGATGGGGGCTCTGGGCAGGACAGCTAGCCATAGGACCCTGGGCTGACCACTTTGTCCAGGAGAGCATGATTCCCCCCACACCAGGCGGGTCTTCAGGGCCACGCCTGGTTAATCGGGCCTTGGGGGGAGGGGGTGAGAGATTCCTCCCTAGGCATCCAAAAACTGCAGGGGCTTGGCTGGGCCCAGAACACTCCGAATGCCAGGATTTCTTGGTGTGTTTGCCTGGTATGTTGGGGGCTCTGGGCAGGACAGCTGGCCATAGGACCCCTGGGCTGACCACTTAGTCCAGGGGAACAAGATTCCCCCACACCAGGCGGGTCTTCAGGGCCACGCCTGGTTAATCGGGCCCTGGGGGGAGGGGGTGAGAAATCCTTCCTAGGCATCCAAAAACCACAGAGGCTCGGCTGGGACCAGAACACTCCACATGCCAGGATTTCGTGGGCTTTTGACTGGTATGATGGGGGGCTCTGGGCAGGACAGCTAGCCATAGGACCCTGGGCTGACCACTTTGTCCAGGAGAGCATGATTCCCCCCACACCAGGCGGGTCTTCAGGGCCACGCCTGGTTAATCGGGCCTTGGGGGGAGGGGGGTGAGAGATTCCTCCCTAGGCATCCAAAAACTGCAGGGGCTTGGCTGGGCCCAGAACACTCCGAATGCCAGGATTTCTTGGTGTGTTTGCCTGGTATGTTGGGGGCTCTGGGCAGGACAGCTGGCCATAGGACCCCTGGGCTGACCACTTAGTCCAGGGGAACAAGATTCCCCCACACCAGGCGGGTCTTCAGGGCCACGCCTGGTTAATCGGGCCCTGGGGGGAGGGGGTGAGAAATCCTTCCTAGGCATCCAAAAACCACAGAGGCTCGGCTGGGACCAGAACACTCCACATGCCAGGATTTCGTGGGCTTTTGACTGGTATGATGGGGGCTCTGGGCAGGACAGCTAGCCATAGGACCCTGGGCTGACCACTTTGTCCAGGAGAGCATGATTCCCCCCACACCAGGCGGGTCTTCAGGGCCACGCCTGGTTAATCGGGCCTTGGGGGGAGGGGGTGAGAGATTCCTCCCTAGGCATCCAAAAACTGCAGGGGCTTGGCTGGGCCCAGAACACTCCGAATGCCAGGATTTCTTGGTGTGTTTGCCTGGTATGTTGGGGGCTCTGGGCAGGACAGCTGGCCATAGGACCCCTGGGCTGACCACTTAGTCCAGGGGAACAAGATTCCCCCACACCAGGCGGGTCTTCAGGGCCACGCCTGGTTAATCGGGCCCTGGGGGGGAGGGGGTGAGAAATCCTTCCTAGGCATCCAAAAACCACAGAGGCTCGGCTGGGACCAGAACACTCCACATGCCAGGATTTCGTGGGCTTTTGACTGGTATGATGGGGGCTCTGGGCAGGACAGCTAGCCATAGGACCCTGGGCTGACCACTTTGTCCAGGTGAGCATGATTCCCCCCACACCAGGCGGGTCTTCAGGGCCACGCCTGGTTAATCGGGCCTTGGGGGGAGGGGGTGAGAGATTCCTCCCTAGGCATCCAAAAACTGCAGGGGCTTGGCTGGGCCCAGAACACTCCGAATGCCAGGATTTCTTGGTGTGTTTGCCTGGTATGTTGGGGGCTCTGGGCAGGACAGCTGGCCATAGGACCCCTGGGCTGACCACTTAGTCCAGGGGAACAAGATTCCCCCACACCAGGCGGGTCTTCAGGGCCACGCCTGGTTAATCGGGCCCTGGGGGGAGGGGGTGAGAAATCCTTCCTAGGCATCCAAAAACCACAGAGGCTCGGCTGGGACCAGAACACTCCCACATGCCAGGATTTCGTGGGCTTTTGACTGGTATGATGGGGGCTCTGGGCAGGACAGCTAGCCATAGGACCCTGGGCTGACCACTTTGTCCAGGAGAGCATGATTCCCCCCACACCAGGCGGGTCTTCAGGGCCACGCCTGGTTAATCGGGCCTTGGGGGGAGGGGGTGAGAGATTCCTCCCTAGGCATCCAAAAACTGCAGGGGCTTGGCTGGGCCCAGAACACTCCGAATGCCAGGATTTCTTGGTGTGTTTGCCTGGTATGTTGGGGGCTCTGGGCAGGACAGCTGGCCATAGGACCCCTGGGCTGACCACTTAGTCCAGGGGAACAAGATTCCCCCACACCAGGCGGGTCTTCAGGGCCACGCCTGGTTAATCGGGCCCTGGGGGGAGGGGGTGAGAAATCCTTCCTAGGCATCCAAAAACCACAGAGGCTCGGCTGGGACCAGAACACTCCACATGCCAGGATTTCGTGGGCTTTTGACTGGTATGATGGGGGCTCTGGGCAGGACAGCTAGCCATAGGACCCTGGGCTGACCACTTTGTCCAGGAGAGCATGATTCCCCCCACACCAGGCGGGTCTTCAGGGCCACGCCTGGTTAATCGGGCCGTGGGGGGAGGGGGTGAGAAATCCTTCCTAGGCATCCAAAAACTGCAGGGGCTTGGCTGGGCCCAGAACACTCCGAATGCCAGGATTTCTTGGTGTGTTTGCCTGGTATGTTGGGGGCTCTGGGCAGGACAGCTGGCCATAGGACCCCTGGGCTGACCACTTAGTCCAGGGGAACAAGATTCCCCCACACCAGGCGGGTCTTCAGGGCCACGCCTGGTTAATCGGGCCCTGGGGGGAGGGGGTGAGAAATCCTTCCTAGGCATCCAAAAACCACAGAGGCTCGGCTGGGACCAGAACACTCCACATGCCAGGATTTCGTGGGCTTTTGACTGGTATGATGGGGGCTCTGGGCAGGACAGCTAGCCATAGGACCCTGGGCTGACCACTTTGTCCAGGAGAGCATGATTCCCCCCACACCAGGCGGGTCTTCAGGGCCACGCCTGGTTAATCGGGCCTTGGGGGGAGGGGGTGAGAGATTCCTCCCTAGGCATCCAAAAACTACAGAACCGCGCGGGGGCTTACGCCCCCGCGCGTACTTCATGTATTTCATGTATTCAGAATATCCCTTATTCTTATGTTATGTTTTCCGTATACAGAATGTTTATTTTGTATTCTCCCCTTTCCCACACCCCTACAAAGCTCTTTTTCACTCCTTAACTCTCTAACCCCTTCTCAAACATCACTAATCTAGTTTTCTCTTTTTAACTTCAGTAGTGTAGAATCGTAATCACAGTCCAAAGCTGTGCATTGTGTATGACAACCCCAAACTGTTTCAAGATACATAAAATGGACACGTATTTCTTTAGAATATTTTGTGTTTTTTCTCTGACAGCTATAATTCTTACTAAATGTTGTCTTATACAGTGATGATTCTAACCACTTTTTATCTTCTCTTTTTAAGCTGTTTAACAAGTAATTTTGGTGGAAGAGTCCCCCAGTTTAATGCTTATGATTGAGTCATGTCAATGGAATCATTGTAATTGTTCTTATGGCCCCCATATGCGCCAATAACACCATGTGGCATTGCTTCTTATTTGCATAGGCACATTAAAATGGGAAAATAGTATAAATACAAATAAGATCCTATCTAATAGAGATTAGAACACACAAACCTTGTAGTGCAGAGGGACCTTACACCCTGAACATTGACATAACGACCTGGCACAGACCTCAGAAGAAAGGGCATATTCCATTCTCCCCTGAACCAGGAAAGCCATCCACGAAACATCCAGGCTGGTCTATAACATCACCTGGAAGCAATCCTCTAACATGGAAGACCTACACTGCTCAGACTTCGACCTGCTCAAAAGAGACTTCCCTTAACACTGAGAAGACTTAACAACAACAACGACCGGCTTACAGGACAGGGCTCCCTGCATTGCCCTTTGATTGTGAGGTGAAAGGAGGGGATGCTCCACGTCCTGACTTCAATGTAAGATATGCAGATTCCAGGATCTTTAATACAGAAACATGATACCAACAACAGAGACTGTGTGAAAAATAAAAGTGTGTTGGCACTACAGACAATGTATTGGATTGGACGATCTAGCTTGCTTGGAGCCTAGACTTGGTCTTGTGCCAGGAAACTTCAGGGGTCTGGTCTCTTTGTACTTAGGCCAAGGTTATTTCTTTCCATGTTCCTCATATTTTGATGGGCCTATGCAAACAACAATTGCCACTCTAACACCATTCTTACTGTGCTCCTTTGACTCTAATCCTTAAAAAGAACTCACTTAAAATTTGAGGTTAACTTAAGCTAATATGCATGTATATGGAAATGTAAGAAAATACTATGCCTGTAATGTTTAAGGAGTTACGTAAGTTTTATGGCTTTAGATTGCCTTGTGTACTGTTAAGAAATATTATAATGTGTTACAATCTGGGGACTTGAGGGACAAAGTAATTGTACATGGATTCTGTCTTATTTATCTTAATGTTCTTTGGCTGAAATTTCAAAGTTAATATATCAGCAAGGGGACTTCTGAGAATTATGTTATGGGTGATTGTCCTTCCACTGTAACTTTACCTTGTCCTCTTACTTTGCACCCTTGTTCTCATAATTAAAAATAAAAATTTAAAAAAAAAAAAAAAAAAAAAAAAAAAAAAAAGATATATGTTGACTTGATATTCATATCAGACTAAAGAGGTGAATTATAATCTTTAGGGTGGGAAGGTTTTAGTACCTGAATTTAGGGGTCAACTCTAGCAATGCTTGGGGCACCATGTGGAGCAATGATTGAACTTCTGTCTCCCAGAAGCAAAACATATGGCTAGCCCTTTGGACTATATCAATGTCTCTGACCCTGAATTATAATTTGTTATTACTAAGAACTAACTTGCCTACAAAATTCAATGACTTAGAAGCAGACCGAAATGAAAGTCCAGGCTTTGTGATTTCTGATTTTATACTATGTTGTCTTTATCATACTGTTCCCAAATTGGTGACAACATTTCCTCAAAATACAATAAAATTATACCAACTTGATTCTATAGAATTTTAAGAAACATATTATAAAGAAAATGATAATATTTCATAATACACTCTGTGCCTGTCTGTGTTTCTTGAATACCTGAAGGTCTACTCAGAGGCCTAGGGAGAGCACCCCCAAAAATTGCATTCTGAAGCTGCCCAGCAAGTCAGTGAGTAAAGTCTGGCTGTGGTGGTTGCAAACCAATAAGCAGAGCTCTCTGGCCTGTGGAGGCTCTGCCCTGCTGTGCCTTTGATCACTCTGAGGACTTCAAGGAAAATCTTACTGTGCCTGTCTGTGTTTCTTGAATACCTGAGGTCTCCTCAGAGGCCTAGGGTGCGCACCCCCAAAAAACTGCATTCTGAAGCTTCCCAGCGAGTCAGTGAGTAAAGTCTGGTTGTGGGGGTTGCCAACAAATAAGCAGAGCTCTTTGGCCAGCAGAGGCTCTGCCCTGCTGTGCCTTTGATCACGCTGAGGACTGTCAACTAGAGGCAGGAGAAGAGCGCGGCCACTCGGCTTCACTTCGTGGCCACACACTCTTTCTAACCAATAAACCCCACCACAACACGCAGGAAAAACCACACTACAAGTGTGACAATGGGGAAACCTCGCAGGCAAACACCATGCACCTCTAGAGAATGAAGATGATAGCTTGGATGACCTAAAAAATTCCAACCATCTAATTAACCTCTTGGATAAGGAACTTAAAGTAGCAATATAGAAGATGTTTGTGGAACTCAAAGAAAGCATAGATTGATCTGAACAGAACACAAAGATAGAAATCAAAAACTCCAAACTGAAATGACAGATCTGAAAAACATGGTAGCTCAACTGAAAACCTCAATGGATGGCCTCGCCAGCAGAGTAACAGCAGCTGAGGAAAGAATCAGAGAACTGGAAGATGAGATGCAGAAAAACTCAACACAGCAGAAGAAATTAGAAAAGAACCGTAAGACAAACGATCAGGCAATGGAAAAAGTACTCAAGGAATGCAAACAAATGAAAATAGAAGTCTTTGATAAACTCAACAGAAACAACATAAGAATCATTGTAGTCCCAGAGACCAAGGTAGGAGATCTCCAGGAAGAATTAACTGTCAAAGACATCATCAAAGAGATACTCCCAGATTTAAAGACTACATGCAATCAAATCCTGCATGCCTGAAGAGTACCAGCTAAAAGAGACCCAAAGAAAAACACCCCAGGACACATCCTCGTTACAATGACAAATCCCACAGTTAGAGATAGAATACTGAAAGCAGCAAGATCAAAAAGGGAAATTACATCCAAAGGAGGATTCCTAAGACTTACAGCAGACATGTCACAAGAAACTCAAGGCCAGAAGACAGTGGTGGAATATTGTGACAAGACTGAATGAAATTAATGCCTCACCTAGAATACTGCACCCAGCCTGACTCACGTTCAGGTTTGAAGGAAGAATACATAGCTTCATGGATAAACAACAGCTTAGAAACTTCACAGATAAAAAACCAGCCTTAAAGGAAAAACTGACAGGTCTACTTTAAGACAAGAGAGACCAACAAACACAGCAAACTTATCAACAAAGATGACATATAATCCTATGACATCATCTCCCTCAACATCAATGGACTAAATTCACTAATTAAAAGTCACAGAGTGGCAAACTGGGTCAAAAAGATAAATCCAATCTTCTGCTGCCTACAAGAAACACATCTGAATAGTCAGAACAAACATAGACTCAAAATCAAAGGCTGGAGGAAAATCATCCAAGCAAACAACACCCTCAAAAAAACTGGGGTGGCCATATTAATAGCTGATGACACCAACTTTATACTCAGAAAAGTGGTAAGGGACAAAGATGGACACTATGTACTAATCAAGAGATATTTGCAACAGGAAGAAATCAGACTATTAAACATATATGCACCCATTAAGAGACCAGCAAATTATCAGTTACTGACAAATCTGAAAGAAGACATCAATAATAACACAATAATTGTGGGAGACTTCAACACGGCCCTATCAACACTTGATAGATCAACCAGACTGAAACCCAACAAAAACATTCTAGCCCTGAAAAGAGTAATGGAAGAAAGAGGACTAGTAGATATATATAGGATACTCCATATCAAAAAACCTGAATACACATTCTTCTCCAATGTACATGGGTCATTCTCCAGGATAGACTACATGCTGACACATAAAACATACCTCCATAAAATCAAGAGGATAGAAATCTTGCAGGCTACCTTTGCTGACCACAAGGCTCTGAAATTAGATGTGAACTACAAAGGCACACAAAAGAAAAATTTAACAATTGGAAATTAAACATCCTGCTACTGAACAACCAGTGGGTCCGAGATGAAATCAAAAAGGAAATCAAAACTTTCCTGGAAACAAATAATAATGAAGACACAAACTGCCAGAATCTATGAGACACAGCAAAAGTGGTCCTGAGAGGAAATTTTATAGCTCTACAGGGGCATACCTGAATAACTTAATGACGCAGCTCATAAAATTAGAAAATAACCAACAAAAGGAACCAAAAATAGAGAGACAGAAGGAAATAACAAAGCTGAAAGCAGAAATCAATGAAGTGGAAACCCAAAAAACAATCCGAAAGATCAACGAAAGCAAAAGTTGGTTTTTTGAAAAAATAAACAAGATTGATAGACCATTGGCAAAACTCACAAAGAAAAAGAGAGAGAGAAACCTGATAACCCGTATTAGAAATGAAAAGGGGGAGATCACGACAGATATTGTAGTGATCCAAAGGGTAATCAGAGACTACCGTGAGAAACTTTATTCTACTAAACATGAGAACCTAGAAGAAATGGAAAAATTCTTGGACACATAACTTTTCACAGTTAAGTAAAGGAGGATGTAGCATATCTAAATACCCCATCACTACTGAGGAACTTGAAACTGTAATCAAACATCTGCCCAAAAAGAAAAGCCCAGGCCCAGGTGGATTTCCTAATGAATTCTTTCAAATCTTTCAAGAGGAGCTACTACCAATTCTAGCCAGGCTCTTCCATAAAATTGAAAAAAAACAAACAAACAAACAAACGGGAACACTCCCAATGGGAACACTTTTATGAAGCCAACATCACCTTGATACCAAAACCGGACAGAGATTCTGCCAAAAAAAAATTACAGATCAATATCCCTGATGAATGCAGATGCAAAGATCTTCAACAAAATCCTGGCAAATAGGATCCAATGCATCATCAAGAAGATCATACACTACGACCAAGTAGGTTTCATCCCAGGAATGCAAGGATGTTTTAACTTCCATAAATCTATCAACATCATACACAACATCAACAACAAGAGAAATAAAAATCACATGATCATATCAATAGACGCAGAAAAGCATTTGATAAGGTCCAACACCCATTCTTGATCAAAACTCTCAGCAAGATGAAAATAGAAGGAACCTTTCTCAATCTAGTTGAAGCCATCTACCACAAGCCAATGGCAAATATTATCCTCAATGGAGAAAAACTAAAAGCCTTCCCTCTAAATTCTGGTACAAGACAAAGCTGTCCTCTCTCACCACTCCTCCTCAACATAGTACTGGAAGTGCTTGCTATAGTGATCAGGCAAGAAAAATATATCAAGGAAATCCAGATAGGAAAGGAAGAAGTCAAGCTCTCATTGTTTGCAGATGATATGATACTCTATTTTTTAAATATATATTTTTTATTTAAGTAACATGATCATATTTGGGTTACAGTCATAACCAGAACACCCCCTTCACCAGTGCAACATTACTCCCTCCCCCCTTCCCATCCCCTGCCTGTTTTCGAGATAGGCATTCTACTACAGTAATTTGTTTTTAAGTTCAGTAAGTTGTATTTTTTTCCTTAAAGGATAAGAGTAAAAAAATATAGTAAAGGTGTGATGGTGGCAATCGCCAATGTTTGCATAGGTCCAGAAAAATGGAGAAAATGGAAAAAAAATCCTTGACCTGATTACAAAAAGGCCTCACCTCAGAAGTTTATTGGCATAAGACAGACTCTGGGTTCCAGGCATACCAGTCTATCCAACTCCAGTCATTCTCAAGGTCCCAATGAAACTTTTTCACACTTTAGCTATTGTTGGTATCAGCTTCTTATATTTAAAGACTCTGGATTCTGTGCATTTCTTTCATCGATGTCAGGCTGATATGGAGCATCCTCTAGTTTCAGCATATCATTAAATGCGGAGTGATCTGCCCTGCATGCATACTGTTGCTGAGTCGCCTGGGTGTTGGGAGCACTCTTTGGAGTAAGTCAATGCCAATGCAGTGGTAGGTCTTCTCTGGTAGAGGCTTGGATCCTGATAATGTTAAAGACAATTGTGGTTGTTTCCATAGATGGTATCCATTGTTCAGGTGTGTGTGGGCAATGCCCATTCTTCTGAGGCCTGAGCCAAATCATTATGCCAATGTTCAGGGTAAAAGGCCTAATTACATTACCAAATTTGTGTTCCCATCTCTATTAGATAAGAACTTGTTTACATATGTATTATTTTCCCATTTTAATGTGCCTATGCAAAGGAGAAGCAATGCCACAAGATATTGTTGGTGCAATTAAGGGCCGAAGAATAAAGTCCAACATTTCCTGTAACTTGGTATAAACGTGAAATCTATACAGAGTTACTCTTCTACCAGTATTGCTTATAAAACAGATCTCACAGGGGGAAAATCAAAAAATCAAATAACTAATCTAGTGGGCAAAATTGTCACTATATGAAAATATTCAAAAAGAGTTAAAGATGTTAAGGGAATACATCTGGGATATACAAAAGAGATATATGTGACCCTTTTATGTTTTAAAAAGAAAAAAAAGAAAGAAAACAAGGGTATTTGAAGACAACAGGTGATAGTTGAGTTTGAGACATGTTTTGCGGCATTACGGAACCCTATATTGTCCTTGAACTAGGGGTTTTGCTGAAGCTGATTCCAGTATCATGCAACAGTCCATAGTTTGATGGGGGCATGAGGGGCCACCAACCAACAGGCATGTTGGTTATAGTTATTTGTAGAGACATGAGCTGGGGACTGAGAGGGTGTCATTCAATGAAGAGCTGGATGGTGGTGTTGGGGCAGAAGGTCAGTCTTGGTGTCTACCCAATTAGGAACTGAGGATAAGGAGGGTTGAATAAGGGGAAGATAATGGTATGAGGAGGTAGGAGAGACACAGGGGTGAGGGGAGAAACAATACATAAAAGAGTAGACAATAAAGGTCAATTTGAGTGTTTTATCAAAATCTTGGGCATCCTGATTCTATTCCTAGGAACATTCTAGGATCAGGAATGTTTTTGGATAATGCTTTAAAAAGTATATTTGTCGCGTGGGCGCAAATGCGCCTGCACAGTTTTGAAAAATAGTATTACTAGCAAACAAAACAGGGGGTCCAATATACATAGGGGAGGGGTTTCCCTCCTCTGCCCGCCCCCCAGGGCCCGAGTTGCCAGGGCCGGCCATGAAGACCCGCCTGGCATGGGGGATCCCAGTCTCCTGGACCAAGTGTTCAGTCCAAGAGAGACATGATACTCTATTTAGAAAACCCTATAGACTCTACAAAAAAGCTTCTAGAAACAATAGACTCATTTAGCAAGGTGGCAATCTACAAAATTAACACACAGAAATCAATGGCCTTTTTATGCACCAATAATGATAGGGAAGAGATGGATGTCAAGAAGGCAATCTCACTCACATTAGTGCCACACAAACTCAAATAACTTGGAGTCAACTTGACCAAAGACGTGAAGGACCTATACAAAGAAAACTATGAAGCCCTGCTCCAAGAACTAAGAGAGGACACATGGAAATGGAAGCACATACCCTGCTCATGGATTAGCAGGATTAACATCATTAAAATGGCAATACTCTCCAAAGCATTATACAGATTTAACGTGATCCCCTTAAAAATACCCATGACATTCTTCAAAGAAGTGGATCAAACACTTATGAAGTTCCTCTGGAACAATAAACACCCTCAAATAGCTAAAGCATTCCTAGGGAAAAGGAAAATGGGAAGCATTACTTTCCCCAACTTTAAACTGTACTACAAAGCAATAGTTATCAAAACAGCATGGTAGTAGAATAAAGACAGACCCTCAGATCAGTGGAATAGGCTTGAGTTATCAGACAATGTCCCCCAGACTTACAATCACCTAATTTTTGACAAAGGAGCAAAAAATCCTAAGTGGAACAGGGAAAACCTCTTCAACAAGTGCTGCTGGCAGAACTGGTTAGCCACTTGCAAAAAAGCGAATGTAGACCCCCCCCCCCCAAATAACATCATGTATGATGGTAAAATCCAAATGGATTCAAGATCTTGATATCAGACCTGACACCATAAGGTATATAGAACAACACATCGGTAAAACACTCCATGACATTGAGACTAAAGGCGTCTTCAAGGAGGAAACTGCACTTTTCAAACAAGTGGAAGCAGAGATCAACAGATGGGAATACATTAAGCTGAGAAGCTTCTGCACCTCAAAAGAAATAGTGCCCAGGATACAAGAGCCACCCACTGAGTGAGAGAAACTATTCACCCAACACCCATCAGATAAGGGGCTAATATCCAAAATATACAGGGCACTGACAGAAATTTACAAGAAAAAAACATCTAATCTCATCAAAAATGGGGAGAAGAAATGAACAGACACTTTGATAAAAAAAAATACAAATCGCCAAAAGGCACATGATAAAATGCTCCTCATCACTAATCATCAGGGAGATGCAAATCAAAACAACGATGAGATACCATCTCACACCACAGAGATTGGCATACATCACAAAGAATGAAAACAATCAGTGCTGGCAGGGATGTGGAGAGAAAGGAACTCTTATCCACTGCTGGTGGCAATGCCATCTAGTCCAACCTCTATGGAAAGCGATATGGAGATTCCTCCAAAATCTGGAAATTGAACTCCCATTTGCCCAGCTATTCCACTCCTAGGGATATACCCTAAGGACACAAGAATACAACACGAAAACCTCTTCCTCACACCTATATTTATTGCAGCACTATTCACAATAGCCAGGCTCTGGAAACAATCTAGATGCCCTTCAAAAGACGAATGACTAAAGAAACTGTGGTACATATATACAATGGAATATTATGGAGCCGTCAGGAGAGATGAAGTCATGAAATTTTCCTATACATGGATGTACATGGAATCTATTATGCTGAGTGAAATAAGTCAGAGGGAGAGAGAGAGACCCAGAATAGTCTCACTCACCTATGGGTTTTAAGAAAAATAAAAGTCTTTTTTGCAACAATCCTCAGAGACAATGAGATGAGGGCTGGGACTTCCAACTCACTTCATGAAGCTCACCACAAAGAGTGGTGAGTGCAGTTATAGAAATAACTACACCGAGATCTACCATAATCATGTGAATGAATGAGGGAACTGGAAAGCCTGTCTGGAGTACAGGTGGGGGTGGGGTGTGATGCAGGGAGATTTGGGACATTGGTGGTGGGAATGTTGCACTGGTGAAGGGGGGTGTTCCTTACATTACTGAAACCTAATCACAATCATACTTGTAATCAAGATGTTTAAATAAAGGGGAAAATATAAAAAAGAAACAAAAAACTAGATCACAAAAAAAAGAAAATAAAAAAAAGATTTCATAACACAAGTAAATCTTATTTTGATGTAAAAATATTTTAAAACAAATGCACTGAGTTCAGTAAAGTTGTGTTTGTTTAAAAATTCGCATTGTTGCTTTGTAAATGACTTTACTTCAGAAGCCAAGAAGTTTTTATTCACTCTCAGAAAATTTGCATCTGGGCTGTTTTAAGCAAATAGACTTCGGGTTTCTGAGTAAATTGTATATAAAATATTTACTCTATGGAGTCACTCAAGAGAAATAGTTCACATTACCATTTTTGGACATTTCTGTGAGCATAGTCAGTGAAAGCTAAAAGGAGTAGAGTCTGAGGAAAAGTGTTCAAACCTCGAACATCCAAACAAATGTGGCATTCAAGCTGGAGGTTCCCAGTCCCTAGCATCTCTAGACACAGATGACCAGAGGGACTGTGGTACACTAATTGAAAGCTTAGCCTGTTTCCTCTTTGTGCCCCCTCTCTGTTTCCTTCTGGTTAGAGGGTATTTCTGTGCAGGCTGGTTATATAGCTTGCCTCTAAATTTGCCTCTGTAAACTATTACCACTGCATTGAAATGCATTGTTTTCTTTTCCAGGATACTGGCTTAGGTGAAAGTCATCTGCAAGAGAAAAATTGGTTTTATCTAAGAGCAAAATGAAAGAATAAAGAACTCTGGCAGATAAATGATGTTTTTGAGTGATAGAGATACCCAGCCTGTAGCAGCTACTTGGGAAATGCTCCCAAAGTGTACAAAGTCAGGGAGGGACTAAGACATTGCCTCTGGCCAGTGCCACACAGAATGCTCATTCAGCTTAAAGCTTATTCTGCCCTCTTTTCTTTGGGGAGTGACCAGAAAAGAGGGCAGCCATGTCACTGGGTTTCCCAAGGAGCAAACAGTGGAGGTTACCCGAGGTGAAAGGTTAAACACGGGTGTCAATAAAGTGAAGGGGAGTAGGGGGAAGGGAATGGGTCAGCAGGGAATTTGGGGAGGCGGGGGGGGGGGGGGGAGGTGACAGCCAAGAGAGATTCTCCCAGAATCCCAGAGCTGAGTGAAAATAGGCTGACAACCTCTTTCTACACCTTAACTGTACTCACATTTGTGCTTGGGTGGTTGGTTTCATTTCTCACCTCCTTCAGCTTTGTGGTTTGGCATTGGCCTCAGTAATAACACATTGTACATAGGAAGCTCACAGAAGATTCTTAAGCTATCCTCATAATTCCTAGAAATACTCCGCCTTTGGAATTTCAGTACTGGAGCAGAAATTTCATCTTATCCTAATGGTTAGTAATTTTCATATACTAAATGTAGCAAAATAGATTTTGGGAGAAAAGCCCTAAACAATGAAAATATTAATTCTGATTGAATGAAGGGGACTCTTTGGATGAATGTCTTTAAAAATAGGGGTTGGTTATAAAGTAATGCATCAAAATATTTGGGGATTGTTCTTGATAATTTTTTTAAAAACGTCAACAATTAATTTTGTTATTTATTAATTTGCTTGAAACAAGTGTGGAGCTTCTCAAAGTGGGTGATCATTTGGTAGGACCAAGTTAACATTATGAGAACTTGTTTAGAAAGCAAGGCAATTTTCTTCTCTATGATGATATCCCTTATGATGATGCAGAAGAGTGGTTCCACTCACAGCTTAGGAGAACAAAGCCCAGTTGTTACATCTTGGATTACATTCAGTTTATGGCCAATATGCTTCTTAAGAGGAATCTGCCACCCAAGTTAAGTGAAGAAAAGTGTTCTCTGTTCTGGAGAGTTCATAAGAAATGGTAGGAACCCATTAGGAGAGGCTCAAATGAGTAGATGTGGTAGTCATTTACTGATAGATGTACTTGGTAACTTTGCCTCTAATTTGTTGGTTGATTTAAAGACTTTCCCATCTTGGTTTATATTTTCTTACCAATCAATTAGAAAAATGAGGGGCCGGAAAGATAGCATGGAGGTAAGGTGTTTGCCTTGCATGCAGAAGGTCAGTGGTTCGAATCCTGGGATCCCATATGGTCCCCTGAGCCTGCCAGGGGCGATTTCTGAGCATAGAGCCAGGCGTAATCCCTGAGCGCTGCTGGATATGAGCCCCCCAAAATGGGGGGCTAATTTCTCTTTCTGCATAACTTGGTACTATAAGGGTGGTGATTAAATTCTTTATATTCAACAATTGTTCATTTGTTTTTTTATTTTGGGGCCACACCTGGTGACCCTCAAGGGTTATTCATGGCTCTGCACCCAGAAATTACTCCTGGCAGGTTAGGGGGACTATATAGGATGCCAGGGATAAAACCTGGGTCAGTCACATGCAAGGCCAAGGCTCTACCTGCTGTGCTATTATTGCTCTGGCTCCTTAGATTCAGAGATTTAAAAAAAAAATGAAGAAGCAAAACAATAATCATTGGGACAACTAAGAGGAGGGAGCAATAAGGAAGAAAGTTCTTTTCAGGAAAAGAAATGGGTAGAGAAAGAGAAAAATGATAAGGAGGGATGAATGAAAGCAAGAAAAGGAACAGAAATAATGATTTGATTAGAAAAATCTTAAAAGATGTTTTTCCATATGTCCTGAGACAAAGTCTAATGCCTAAGACATTCCAAAGCAAACTTTTTGGTGCTAGTCTAGGGACAGAAAGGACACTGCAGAAGCTGAATGTAATATAATCTAATTTCAGGCTCTGGAGTCCGAGAGGCAAGAGGATGGAGGGAGATTCTATAAGTTTCGAAAGTGGAAAAAATGTCTAATATATATGAAATTTTACATAAACACAGAATTGGAAACATATTGTAGTTTTACAAGATGACAATCAAAGTCACTATAATACCTAACACCATCCTGAAGGACTCATGTGTGACCTCCTGCCCATTTAAACCAATCAATTCCTTGGTACCTGGGGACTTCATACATTGTGCAGGCTCCTTCAGCTGCATTACAGGCACTGAGTCTTAATCACATCCCAACTGGAGGGGCAAAACACACACACACACACACACACACACACACACACACACACACACACACACAGGAATGAGATCTTGTGCCACAGGCACTAACAAATTTACTTAAGGGTCAAGCAATTTAGGGTTTTCCCTGAAGAATGTTTCATTCCCTATGGCTGTTTTATTTTCCTTTCTTTCTCCCCATGCAGAATCTGAGGGGTCTGGAGAGAGAACACTTCCCCAGGAGCTCTCACTTGGCCTCTGTATGGAGCTGCCTTTTGTGCATCAGCCCTAGAGAAGGCAACAGGCGACAGGACAGTTGCTGCTTGACTGGATCTAGAAGCACTAACAAAATGCAAACTTCCCCTGCCTTCCCCTACTTCCCATCCACCCCCAGTCTGCTGGTAAGCAGGGTGTAATCTTTCTTTAAACACAGAATTACAAAAAAGTCAGGGGTGGGGGAGATCCAAAAGGAATAATTAATTTCTGCTTCCTCATGCAAATCCTTTAGCCAGTCATTTAAGGTTCAGAGCAAGACCAATTCAGCTCCTGTGCAAATTCCAAACTGAAAGCATTTAAAAAAGAAGAGGGAGCTAGAAGAGAGAAATTGAATGGATTTACTTTTCTAAGAACCCGAATTAACAAAGCTTCCATTTTCCGTGATTATGGGTCTGGCTAGACAGCTCTCACTGACAAGCTCTCCAAACCCATGTGCGGCCTGTTGAAAAGACCTCAGTGTTGACTGACAGATAATTGAAGTGACAAATTGTTTCATTGTATTTGGCAGGGAGAGTACTGTATTAGATAATTATGGGGAACAGAGGAGCTCTGGGGTCTCAGGTCACAAGACATGCCTGACCCTATTTTCTGAAAACTCTCCATGGAGTTCTTGGTCCTGAAGGACCTGAGGCTGGATTTCTCTCTCTCTCTCTCTCTCTCTCTCTCTCTCTCTCTCTCTCTCTCTCTCTCTCTCTCTCTCTCTCTCTCTCTCTCTCTCTCTCTCTCTCTCTCCCTTTCTCTCTCTCCCTTTCTCTCTCTCTCTCTCTCTCTCTCTCTCTCTCTCTCTCTCTCTCTCCCTTTCTCTCTGTATTTCTCTCTCTGTATCTCTCTCTCTGAGTTTTGAGGTTTTTTTCTTTCATTTACCTCCTCCACTGCAGTCTCCCCCCACAACTCCAACTCCCCCCTTTTCAGATCTAATGATTAAGAGCTAGGAAGTATACAGACTTTCAAAGCAGAGAGAGTAGATTTCAATCACACCACCCCCAGTTCATTGCCTTTTAGGAAAACAGCTTGAGAATCTTATCCATGATAAACAAAATTTCAAACTATTCTTCCCCACAGTGACAACTTCTGGAGGGAAGGTGGCTTGGGAAAAACGAGTCAGTCACTCAATTGGTAGTGTGGCCGGGGGTACATCTTGGCAAGTGATGGAACACAGAATTGCTTCCTCATTGTAGCCTTCTGAGGTGGTATTTTCTGCATCATCAATTCTTTTCAACCTCAGTTTTCCTGGGGGAAATTTGGGAAAGTAAACCCTGAAGTCCTAGACACATCTCATTTTTCAGCTGAACCCCAAGAGGAGCTAGCAGAGATATAGGGTATCCTGGTCACTAGTCTGTTTCATAATTCCTTTTCAAATTAGGATAATGTAAACTGCTCATTCAAAATAAGATGTTGTATGATACATTCTAATTTAGGTACATAATATTTGTAATAAACAGTATAGAAGGGAAGGTGGGGAATGCAGGGTGGGCCTCCTTGCTGTCATTTTGAGATGATTTCCAAATCTTCCACTGAGTCAAGAGAAGGAGAATCTAGTGGTGTTTTTCCACAGCAGGGACACTTAGCAGCTTGACTTGTGTGTGGCTTGACTCTGGGCCCACAGGAGACACACATGAAAGAAAACAACAGAAAAAAAACAAATATTACCTGCCTAGTGTTCTTTTCTTCAAACCATGTCACTTCCTGGGAGAGATAATGGCATAATTTTTAAAGGAATGTAAAATACAACTGCAGTGTCAACCTCTCTCATCCCACCTCCCTTGATTGGATGCATCACTCTATCAGGAACTGGAAGCGGGGTCACATAAATAATATTTATGCTCAGATATGCATAAGGGGGCTCTCTGTTATATGGTCTTAATGTTGTATCCTTTTGCTCTTTCCCTAGTCATGCTTTGATGTTGTGCTGGGCAGATACTCTGGTGGGAGTGAGACCCTAAAATGTGCCTAAGATGGTTAGTTGGACCTTTGGTGAATAGAATCAACTGTTAGCTATATGAATGAATGAATCATTGTCATCTTTGGATGATCAAGTACTGACCACTAGATATCTTATTACCATACCATGGGCACTTCTGAGCTGTCCAACTGACTCAGTTGGAATTGTTCACTAAGTAGAAAGTTAACTGGAATAAACAATGAGATAGTGCTAAGAAAGAATGGGAGTCAAGGGAGAAATAAGAGTACTATCTGCAAACAGAAGGAAAAAAATAAAACTTAAAAAGCATTGATACATTCTAACAAACCCAAAGATTTCCCCCAAGAACATATAATAGCACCCAATTGCTCTGAAATCCTTAAGAAATGTCTTCAATTATATTTTTCTTACTAAAATTATACTTTCCTCCTTAAAATTTTTCTGAAGTTTTCACCATGATAGAAAACTATAATCCCTCCTTTACATTACTTGCAGAATTCAATATCAATAGGCTTGCGGGAAAGAGGATAATTTATGGAATGTTTTGGGTGGGGGAAGTAGACACAGAATGTTGTTATAGTCAGAGAAACTTATAAAAGAAAATTTCATTCTAAAGCTGTGTTGATTTGCAATAATCCAAAGTAATTAGGAAATAGAATCCTTTCAGTTCTATCCTGACTTAGTTTTCAGTGTACCTGGCCCCAAAATTAGTTAGGTACAGGAACAAATATAAGACAGCAATATTAAAGATTCTTTTTCATGGGGCTTCAATCTTCCTTGCTCAGTGGACATATTTCCCGTTTTTCCCCCCTGCTACTACATTCCACGGCATCCTCTGACATTAGCCTTACTCATTATTTAAAGAACTCTTGGGGGGGATTGATGATAAAAGTTCTTTCTTTTTTATTAAACCTCCCTGTAGGAGCTGCCTTCCCATTTGGACCACATGCAACTCTGGATAACAGGCACACCCTCCTGTGGCCTCAGTTCTGCTGTCTGTGCTTGAGGAAATAGATTGCCTAAAATCTACTCACTGCTAATTGTTTTTTCAGAGAAGAACAACAAAAAAAGACATATTTCTCTTGAGCAAACCCAGTGTGAAAATTTATATTTGATAGGTAAGTACATTATAGAGCTGTTTATATTGCAGGGGTTGTACCTTTAAATGTCCACTAGTACATTTAAATATAATTTGATTTAAAAAAATAACCGAGGTAGCATTTCTTAAGGCCATATTTACCTTGTAAAGTGAGAGGGATAGATGTTTATAAGAACAGAATCTGGTAGAATGTGCCTCAGTTTAAAGACAAAGGGAGCCCTTGATTGATTTCTCAAAGGGGGAGACATTTTTCTACCTTCTGAAGTTAAAAACAAACATTCAAAGAGGGAAACAAATCTAGGTTTTCTGCAGTCAATTCATTTCACCAAGTCTTTAAAAAAAAAAAAAAAAAGAACTCAAGTGCACCTAGTGGAATATGCCAAAGAGTTTCAAATTAGTAGAGTAGGGTAGAAAAAAGTTTTCTAAAATTTTGTTATAAATAAATTTTTAATTGAATAACCATGAGATACACAGTTACAAAGTTGTTCATGATTGAATTTCAGTCATACAATGTACAACACCCTTCACCCCAACTAGTATTCCCAGTTTCCCTCCCGTCTTCCTCCTTTCCCTCTCTCTCTAGCCTGCCTCTGTGGCAGATATTTCACCCTCTTTTGCTTTCTCTCTTCTCTTTCTCTCTCTCTTTCTTTTTTCCTTCTAGACTGTGGTAAAAAAAAAGCAACTATTTTTAAGACCATGATGAGAGGATACACATTTTAATATTTTATGAGGGAATAAGATAGGACAATATTTTTAAATTCATTCATCCACATGACTTATGAAATAACAAGCCAATGGATCTCAGGAGTGAGTGGAAAATGAATTTTGCCGTTTGAGCTAGGGAGAAATATCTAGGTCTGGACAAAGCTTTGCATTCTAAGTTAAACACCTGCCTCAGGCAAATTTATTCTCAAGACAAATCAAGATCAACTCAAATAACCAAGATAAATAGACTAACCAGAGGGAGAATAAAACCTCATCAATAATAAAAACAAACTGAAGGAAAACAAATATTTTTGCTTTTGGGGGGACCACACCCTGAAGTGTTTAGGATTTACTTCTGGCTCTGCAACCAGAGATCACTTTTAGCAGGGTTCAGGAGACCATATGGAGTCCTGAAAATTGAACCCTGATTGGTTATATGCAAGGCAAATGCCCTACCCACTGTATTATTTCTATGGCCTTGAAAACAAAATTTAAAAAGGCTTGTGGAAATTGCAGCTAAGTAAAATTTGATTCCATTCAATTCAACCCAATTCAACCCAGCCCAATACAATAAATTTCAATATAATTCTCCAATTCAATGCAACCTAACGAATAAATATTAGAGTGCTTCTTCTGCTGGCTTAATATTAGATTTTATAGATTCAGAATTGAGTAAGATACAGTTTCTGTTTTCAAGAATGATATCTGTAGCATCTGCAAAGTTTCATTCATGTATTTATACATATCAAAGTTCTAGGCTAACCCTTTGCTTCCTAGCCTTATGAAAGTCCTCATTTTTTTTTTTTTTTTTGGTTTCTGGGTTACACCTGGCAGCACTCAGGGGTTACTCCTGGCTCCAAGCTCAGAAATCACTCCTGACAGGCTCTATAAATAATCGACCTTATTGGTACATCAATTTCGGACATCATATGGACTTCAGCCTGGATTAAGAACTTGGATTAAGTTCAGAAGCCTATTGATCATCATTGCAGTGGCCCCCCACTGTGCAGGGGGTATATGCTTCTTCCAAAATAAGGGCCTAATTCAATGACCTTAAAGATGGGCTTTCTGGTCTACCTGGACTTGAATGAAAATGGGTTCGGAGAGATAGCATGGAGATAAGGCATTTGCCTCACATGCAGAAGGTCATTGGTTCGAATGCCGGTACCTGCCAGGGCGATTTCTGAGCGTGGAGCCAGGAGTAACTCATGAGCACTGCTAGGTGTGACTCAAAAACCAACAACAACAACAACAACAAATAAAGAAAAGGTGCTTCTTCTCGCCTGCTACACAACCTTTCTGGCGTCTCTTCGAAGGATCTATGTACGTCTTAGATTTATCTTCTCAGGAGCTTGTAGTTGATTTCTTGATACATGTTTCTGGTTTTAGACACCCTGTGTTTAGGTTAGAAGTTTTTCTTTACATTTTCCTGTGATGTGCTTATGCAAACAGCCACTCTTATTATTGACTAGTTTTTCCTTTAATAATTGTAGACAATATTGTTTGTTTACTAAAAACAAACGGGGGAATTGTTGTGTATGTAAACATTTTATGGGATTATTATGTTATTGACCCTACCCTGATCGGTGATTGTGCCCTACCCTAGGGTGTGACTTGGCATTCTGTCCCCACGCTAGGGTGGTACCTGATTCTGGGGAATAAAAACAAGGGTCTGTGGAAGGCGAAGGGCTTTTTGGCTGGAACTGATGCTGAGCCATTGGACTTCAGTCTTGTCCACCGAATAAAGCTAATATTTCCACAAGCCTGACTGCGAGCTGTTTACCCGCCGTTTCACCTCAGAACCATTGGCTGGACAGGGTGGCAGACGCGTGCTCCGAGCTGGAGGGGAAAGACCTCATCCTCCATCCCTCCATCAGTCAACCTCTTCAGGGGCTGACTTGCAACATAATGGGATGCCAGGATTCTAACCAATGACCTTCTGCATGAAAGGCAAATGCCTTACCTCCATGCTATCTTTCCAGCCCCGGGATGTATTTTTTTTTTTTTTGTTTTGGGTCACACCGGTTTGTAGATCAGGGGTTACTCCTGGCTATGCACTCAGAAACTGCTCCTGGCTTGGGGGGAGCATATGCAAGGCCTGGGGATCGAACCGTCCTAGGCTAGTGCTTGCAAGGCAGTCTCCTTACCTCTAATGCCACCACACAGGCCCCAAGTCCTGATTTTTTAAAAATTTTATTTATTTAAAGAAATTGCATCACATAGTTGACATAGTTGATCATAATATATTTGTTTTAGATAAGTAAAAGCAAAGTTATTGCAAAAGAGAAAAGAAAAAAAGGAATAGAAGGGAACAAGTACACTAGCAAGTTCATTTGTGAAAATTATTGTTCACCAATGAAGCCATTAATACAATGGCAGAAGGTTTAGTAAAGCTCTTATCATTATATCTCCAGTCTGTTAAATTGGGGTGTTCCTTTAGGGATGATAGCAAATGAATGGAATTGTCCAGAAATTTAAAGCTACTATACTATGAATTTTCAAGGCATTTACTCAGCGGCAGGGTCTCCTAAAAGAAGGCTAGGTTCAAGCATGACAACTGTGTATGTGGGCATGGCACCGCTGCCAGGCTTTCCCAGAAGATGTAAGATACAGGGAAGAGTGCCCCCACTAGCTCCAATAAAAGCCCTGGTGAGGCCAGCCCAACAAACAGCATACCTGAAGTGTGGTTAGATCCTTGACCCCGCAGGGAATCATAGAAGGTCAGTGATGAGGCTGGTCATTGGGGAGATGGTGATTCTGGGTGATGGAGGCAGCAAGCATGGCTTCGACAATTCTAAGTCCTGATTTTATGACTTTATTACCCATAACTATGCAACTCGAAGTTCAATGCAGTGCCTTGCTCCATGTATATGGTTGTGGCCAGATGTGGGTGGGAGTGACTGAATAGGTTTAACTCTTCTTTGCCAGCATGCCTATTAAAAGTTGAATCTCATTAGGTTTCCTTTTTTTCTTTACCACTGTCAGTCTTGCACAAATAATAATTATTGAATTGCCTTGCTCACTATCAAAATAAAATATAGTTAGAAAGCTAAAGTCCAGCTAGTCAATTGAGAGCTGACTGAAGCTGGGTTAAGACTAATAATTCAAAACAGATGAGCAGAATGGTAAATACTAGGGGCTCAGTATCCCAGGCTGACCTGACCTTTGAAACTTTCTGAAAGTTATTCTTGAAATTCCCCAGAACTCCTTGAGTAACTTCTGTAAAAAGGCTTATTTATCACAAAGTCATAAATAATATTTGCTAGGTATTTGCTCCATCTATCTAGAAAATGAATTAGGTTAGAAGACATGAACTCAGTGGCAGACTGGGGTTATGGGTGGGCAGTCACATATCTAGTAAAAAGCAACAGAGAAGTTGCAGCGTTTGGTCTTTCATATCCTGGGTAAAATAGAGTTAAAATTAGGACTGTGTAAGAAATGGGGTTCAATACAACAGATTTAAATTTTATTGCTTCTCTCCAGAAATAGCTACATATGATTATCAAGAGCCACAGCTCTGGTAGATAATCGAGTGATACTTTAACAAATACTAAATTGTTTCTGAACAAAATCCTTGTCCAAAGAACTATAGATGCTATGCGACTGCCTTCTTTAAAAGCTGCGGCTTTATTAATTCATTTGTTTATTAATTTTTTATATAGCAAATCTAGACTAACATTTTATCCTAGTTCTGTGCGAGATATAAAGATATTTAGAAAGGCTTAAAACATTTAAGATACATTTTAGGAACATTTTTTTTTAATTATGAGAACAATGATGCAAAGAGGACAAGGTAAAGTTACGTGGAAGGACAATCACCAATAAACAGAGTTTATTATTGTTGTTAAGTCTTCTCAGTGTTAAGGGAAGTCTCTTTTGAGTAGGTGGATGTCAGAGCAGCGGTAGGGTCTTCCCTGGTAGAGGATTGCTTCCAGGTGGTGTTATAGACAATGTTGGATGTTTCATAGGTGGCTTCCCTAGTTTAGGGGTGAATGAAGAATGCCCATTCTTCTGAGGCCTGTGCCAGGTCATTATGTCAATGTTCAGGGTGTAAGGTCCAATTACACTACAAGTTTTGTGTGTTCCCATCTCTATTAGATAAGAACTTATTTGTATGTATAGAATTTCACCATTTTAATGTGCTTATGCAAACAAGGAATAATGCCACGTGGCATTATTCCTTACATATGGGGGCTGCAAGAACAGGTCCAACAATCCCCATGACTTGGTTCATACAGAAGCGATAAACTGAGGGAATCTTTCACCAAATTCCTTATTGTTCAGTTCACAAAGAGAAGAAAAGATAAAAAGTAGGGGAAATCGTCACTATATAAGATAATATTTAGTAAGATATATAGCTGTCAAAGAAAATAGATATAAAATATTCAAAGGGCAAACCTGTCTGTTTTATTCCTTTGAAATAGTTGGGTGGGTGTTAAATCCAGTGCACCATGTTGGTCTGTGATTTTGGATGGTGCAGTACTGAAGTTAAAAAGGGTAAATGTGGGGGTAATGATGGTTCGGGGTGAGAGAGTTAAAGAGTAAAAATAAGTTTTGTAGGGGTGTGATAAAGAGCAGAATACAAAATGGACATTCTGCATACATAAAAACATATCTTAAGGATATAGAGTACTATTAATATATATTGTGTGCCCCGCAAGGTTTGGAACATGTAGACTGGTATGAAATAACCAGTGACTGCCTTAGTACAGCCGAGCAACTAGCAGCCACCCCAGTTAAGCTCCTCCAAGTGTAAAAAAGTCCTCTGGCACAACGGAGGTCTGCTGAAACCCGTGCTGGCAGAGACTCCTGGCTCCCAGGAAGGAAGGAGATCCTTCCTTAGCTGGAAGGCCGGAAGTTCAAAGCCCACACCCTAAGCCTCCCTCTGGAGCGGGCTTGGGAGTGGGGAAAGCATTGGGTACCCCATAAGCTCCTCCAAGGAATCCACCTTGCTGGCTTGCCCAGGCATGTGGCCCAGGGGAAGCTCTGGAGTTCCGGAGGAAGGAGGTAGAGGGGTGCTGGGGTGACCCAAGTCCCGCACCCTGACCTTAGGCCTGGTTAAAAAGGCCTTGGGCACAAGGGAGGTCTGCCAAAACCCATGCTTAAGATACATTTTAGAAAGTAATTATTTCTCTTGTTTGTTTGTTTGTTTTGTCTTTTTTGGGGGGTGCTCAGGGGTTACTCCTGGCTCTACACTTAGAAATTGCTTCTGGCAGGATCAGGGGACCATATAGGATACCAGGGATCAAACCAATGTCTGTCCTGGATCAGCAGCATGCAAGGCAAACACCCTACAGCTGTGCTATCGCTGGCCTGTAATCATTTCTTAGTACAGCCACAGAAACAGAGCTAAAGAAATTCAGATGGTGTGATGACTCCAGCTCATAGAAGTCAGATGGTAGAAGGGAAAAGAGGCAAATCCTTTTAGCAAGAAGATAATGTAAGGAGGATAAAAGTAGAAACTAATAAGATTTGATCTCAAATAGGCTATCAGTTTTAAAAAGGTGGAGAGGGGCCAGAGCAATAGCATTTGCCTTGTAAGCGGCCAACCTTGGTTCAATTCCTGGCATCCCATATTGTCCCCCGATCCTGCCAGGAGCGATTTCTGTGTGCAGAGTCAGGGGTGTGTGCCATTGGGTGTATCCCAAAAACCTAAAATAAAATGAAATAAAATAAAGGTGAGATGAGGTTAAAAAAAGTAAGAACAGAAGATACTGACAACCATATATTTCATCCTTATAAGGTATAAAGAGGATTGTGTTTAATAGGAAAGAAAAAAAGGGTTACTCCCATTATTATGCTACTATTCTTTCTATAAAAATGATATATAAAAGTTGGCAACTGATTGCATGAGTAGCAGGTGATAGAACAGAAGATGCCCTCCATAATGCTAAGATTATTCCCTGAGTACCTTTAATGTTTACTCTTGAGGGACTCTAGAGATAGTGAAAGGGTGAAACATTTGCTTTACACACAGTGACCTTAAGTTCAATCCTTGGCACTACATATGGTGTTCATCCACCTCACACCTCCACACATACCAACCTTGCTAAGCATGATCTCTGAACAATGCCAAACATACCTGGAGTACACTTAGGTGTGGCCCCAAAACCAAAAATCAAAAACAACAAAAGAACATTAATATTTAGGTCTACAAGAATTAGGAAAGAGTAGGGAAGTCTGGATGGGATGCTTGATTTTGGGAGAGTAGTGTAACGGTTAATCAACCAATGTTATGCTTTTAACAAGTTCAGGGAACAGGGCAGATGGCACTGGGGACAGAGGCTGAAGATGAAGTTGATGAAGTTATTTAAAAAATTCTATTTAAGTTAGCAGGAGACAGGATTGTTAGAATGAGTGAATGCTTAGAAAGAGGGAGAAGGAGAAAGGAAAGTGTTCCCTTCTCATCCTGTTTGAGTGAACAGCAAGCTAGTTTGAAATATTGGTAGATAGTATTACTACCTACCACAGGTCATTAGCTATTAGGGGCCTCATAATGTTTGACCTTTGTTTGCATTCTAAAACTAGTACCAAAAGTATCAACTAGGGATCATCGCTGGAGAATGGAACTCTGAATTATATATCATGTTGTTTGTCTTGGTGGGGAAGGATAATCTTTGAGACTGGAAGATCACTGAGTAGTATATTTGGGAAGGTACTTTGGTGCATAGCCTAAGGGCTAACTTAGGTATTCTGCTTCTCCTCTTCCTCTTCCTCCTTTTCCTCCTCCTCCTCCTCCTCCTCCTCCTCCTCCTCCTCCTCCCTCCTTCTCCTCAATCTAGTCTCCAGGAGGTAGGGATTGATTGCTAGGGATTGAACTCAGGTGGGTTGCATGCAAGAAAAGAACTTTAACTTCTATACTATGTTTCTGGTTCCTTCCTTCCTTCCTTCCTTCCTTCCTTCCTTCCTTCCTTCCTTCCTTCCTTCCTTCCTTCCTTCCTTCCTTCCTTCCTTCCTTCCTCCCTTCCTCCCTCCCTCCCTCCCTCCCTCCCTCCCTCCCTCCCTTCCTTCCTTCCTTCCTTCCTTCCTTCCTTCCTTCCTTCCTTCCTTCCTTCCTTCCTTCCTTCCTCCCTCCCTCCCTCCCTCCCTCCTTCCCTCCTTCCTTCCTTCCTTCCTTCCTTCCTTCCTTCCTTCCTTCCTTCCTTCCTTCCTTCCTTCCTTCCTTCCTCCCTCCCTCCCTCCCTCCCTCCCTTCCTCCCTCCCTTCCTTCCTCCCTCCCTTCCTTCCTTCCTTCCTTCCTTCCTCCCTCCCTCCCTCCCTCCCTTCCTTCCTCCCTTCCTCCCTCCCTCCCTCCCTCCCTCTTTCCTTCCTTCCTTCCTTCCTTCCTTCCTTCCTTCCTTCCTTCCTTCCTCCCTTCCTCCCTCCCTCCCTCCCTCCCTCCCTCCCTTCCTTCCTTCCTTCCTTCCTTCCTTCCTTCCTTCCTTCCTTCCTTCCTTCCTTCCTTCCTTCCTTCCTTCCTTCCTTCCTTCCTTCCTTCCTTCCTTCCTTCCTTCCTTTTTGAGTCACATCTGGTGGCACTCAGGGGTCACTCCTGGCTCTGTGCTCAGAAATTACTCCTATCTGGGGTTGAAACTAGGTTGGCTGAGTGCAAAGCAAATGCCCTACCTACTATGATATTGTTCCTGCCCCTCTAGTCCACTTTTCTTATTGGCTTTCTTATATTTAATTATTTGAATTGGATAGCATATATATGAACACACATACATACATGTACATATGTACACACATACATATATACACACGTAGATATATACATTATACGTACATATTACATATATGTACATGTATACATATATAACCAATATATTTATTGGTTGTAAAAGATACATTATATTTAGGTGCATATTATGGTTCTCTTTCTTTTTTTATTCTTTCTTTTCCTAGAACATTAAGGCAAGAAAAAGGATTGATTGTCATTTCAACCACGGATGCCCCACTAGAAAGTCAGTTCTGCATCTCCGTTCCTAGCAGTTCTTAGCCTGAGAAAAACTTCAGGTTTAGGGAGAACACATAGTGTGTAAATGACAATGCTATAGTGAAGACAGCAATGCTATCTATATCTTAAAGCAGAATCCCTTGAAGAGGTCTGTATATTTAAATGGTAAACTCATTTAAACTCATTTAGAGCAATCTGCTGATCTAGCACTATAATTGTGTTAGGGGAAGTATCTGGCACTAATAGAAACTCAGGATTTTTTTTTTTTTTTTTTTTTGGTTTTTGGGCCATACCCGCCGGTGCTCAGGGGTTACTCCTGGCTGCTCAGAAATAGCTCCTGGACCATATGGGATGCCAGGATTCGAACCAATGACTTTCTGCATGAAAGGCAAACACCCTACCTCCATGCTATCTCTCCAGCCCCGAAACTCAGAAATGTTTTAAATAAAGAAATAAAGTTAGAGAAAAAGAAGAAATACAATCTCAATCATAGGATCTAGGCTAGCTCAGTGACTTAAAGTGCCTGCACTACAAATAATTAGGCCCATAATTTAATGGGGGGTTGTTCTAGACTAGAGTAATAGGGTGATTGTGTGGCATGCAGCCAACCCTGATTTGATCCCTGTCACTCCATATAGTCCTCAAAGCCCCACCAGATGTGATCTCTGAGTGCAGAGGTAGGAGTAAACCCTGAGCTCCACCAGATATGTCCCTCACCAAATAAGCAAGCAATAACAGTTTATGTTTTGTTTGGGGGCCACTCCTGGTAATTCTCAGTGTTTAATCCTGGTTCTAAACTCAGAAATTATTCCTGATGGTACATAGGAGACTATATTGGATGATGAGGATCAAACTCATTTGGCATTGTGCAAGGTAACCTGTTGTCTCAACAACAGTTTAATTCCCCATATTTCCACACATACCAAGCTCAATTCTGGCAGTTTGCTCTGAGTTTGCACCATTTTTAGCTGCACCATACTGTGTATGTGTGTGTGTGTGTGTGTGTGTGTGTGTTTTGTGAGAGAGAGAGAGAGAGAGAGAGAGAGAGAGAGTACTACAACTAAAGGAGTGCACCTATTGATAAGTACCTCAACTAAAAGATGTGCAATCACCATGACCAGGAAGTACAAGTACTGGAGTACATGTGTGAGTACCACAAGTCGAAGGGTAGAATCTGGAGAAGTGAACACATACATCAAATGTTTAAACACTGCAGCCTGATGTTCAATCCCTTCTAGTACTCCACTAAAAAAATGTCAAAGCACCACTTTCACTAAATATGCAAGCACTACTATCAGGCAGGTGTGTGACTCCTTAATTACAACAATGTAGGAAAGAAAAGGAGAAAAAAAGACTGAGTAGAAATGGATTTTGAGCTTCAGTTTACATTCTTCTCATTGCAGCCGCACCTTTTTTTCTCTTTAAACTCCTGTTCATTAGTAATTTTATATCTTTTTTTTTTGTTTTTGGGCCACACCTGGTGACACTTAGGGGTTACTCCTGGCTTGTGGGACCATCTGGATGCCGGGGGATCGAACCAAGGTCCGTCTTAGGCTAGCGCATGCAGGGCAGACGCCTTATCCTTTGTGCCACCACTCTGGCCCCAGTAATTTTATATCTTAATGAATATAGGATTTTTCTTCCCCATGTCTTCTCAAAATTCCATATATTTCTCAGACAGGAAGGCCTCAATAATTTTTAGGCATTTTTAGTGTTAAAATACAACTTCCTTTTTTTTTTTGGTTTTTGGGTTACACCCAGCAGCGCTCAGAGGTTACTTCTGGCTCTATGCGCAGAAATAGCTCCTGGCAGGCTCAGGGACCATATGGGATGCTGGGATTCGAACCACCATTCTTCTGCATGCAAGGCAAACACCCTACCTCCATCCTATCTCTCCAGCCCCCAAATACAACTTTCTTCTGTATTCTTCTACTCCTTTTTGTATTCATTCTGAATTTTTCACTAAAAATACTTATTTATTAAAATAATTATTAACCATCTAGAACTAAAGAATAGATATTCCAGTTATCTTGTAAGAGCAATAGATTGAAAATAGAGTCTATCCTTGGGTGGGGCAGTTGCCTTGCACAGAACCAATTCAGGTCAGAAGGTGTTTTGAATCCCGGCATCCCATACAGTCTCCCAAGCCAGGGGCTATTTCTGAGCACAGAGCCAAGAGTAACCCCTGAGCGTCACTTGGTGTGGCCCAAAACCAAAAAACAGCAACAACAAAATAGAGTCTATCCTTGTGGCAGATTGTGCAAATGTCCAGTTTTGTCCTTTCCTTGAATTCATACTCTTGAATTAAGTTACTCTCTAAAAGATTTTTCTTAGATTTCTTGACCTTTGATACAGGGTTTTGTCATGTGAATACACTGGCTGAAGGGAAACAGAGATTGAAGATCTCAGCTTTTGTACTTGTCTTCCCAGACTGTTAGAAATCCCACCATCTTGCAGAAGCCCTAGTAAAAGGCTTAGAGACACATATACCAGTGGCATCTGTCAACCTGAACAATAACCTACTAACACCCAGATATGTAAGCTGATTAAATTCTCCAGTTGTCTGTTTTGTTAAAGCCACTAACTGAACAGCAGTTCACTGTTTCTTTTCTTTTTTTTTTAGTTCACTGTTTCATATTTGAAAATGTGATGAATGAGAAAAATCATATTTCATGTTTATACTGAGATGTACTACACTTAGAGTCCCCAAATAATTCTTCAAGGTCCTACTATAGATTTTTTTCCCCTTTATCATGTTCAACTTTACCTTGAAAACCACTTTCCCTTTTATTGCTTCTGGACATGAAATCAACAATCAGATAAGACAAGATATGAAATATAGACTATCATGATTAGATTGACAGGGCTAATGGAAATAGATCCACTGGAGGTGGAAGTGAGTATGTGATGAAACGTGTCCCAAGTTTCTGGAGAGTGTGGAAGATCTGTAGGAAGATCTTTATAAACAGGAGTCCAGTCCATCCTGGAGTCCATTCTAGATAGCTTAGTAAGTGTCCCCTGCTGTGTCCTGACCTTGGGATCATACTATGATTTTAAGTAGCTTCTGCTAAGGGGCCACATTCCCAATAAATACCAGTACTGATTTATTGGTGAAGGTGAGGGTAGGGTCTGTGTTTTCAGGGAAAACTAAAGAATCTGTGCTCTGTTTGAAAGAGGGGATAGCTCTAACAGGGGTCCTCAAACTTTTTAAACAGGGGGCCAATTCACTGCCCCTCAGACCATTGGAGGGTCTGACTATAGTAAAAACAAAACTTATGAACGAATTCTTATGCACACTGCATATATCTTATTTTGCAATGAAGAAGCAAAACAGATACAAATACAATATGTGGCCCGCGGGCCATAGTTTGAGGACCACTGCTAGGAGGTCAGTGGGGTCTAAGTGTGGAGTATTAGGTGACTCACTGGCCCTGGATTAGTAAAAGAAAGAATTGTAGAGAAAAGGAGAGATCAATGTATTGATGAATACTACAGAAGTGCAGAGAAGAACTGTAACTATTGATCTTGATTATGGTAAGGCAGTGATAAACAAAACAGCACAGCTGGAATTCAGGCAAGACCAGATCTGTAATGGAGGTGATTGGGGCTGCATTCCAGAGCAGGGTTTCCACAAACCCAGCCTTGGGCTACAACATCAGGGAAACGTAGCATCTATATTCTCTGTAAATCAATAGTCTTCTCTGAGTTCTCCTTTTTTTTGGGGGGGGGGGGAGTGGGTGGTGACCATACCCGGTAACATTTAGGGGTTACTCCTGGCTATGTACTTAGAAATCGCTCCTGGCTTGGGGGATCATATGGGATGCCAGGGGAATCGAACTGTGGTCCGTCCTAGGCTAGCGCGGCATGCAACAAGGCAGATGCCTTACCACTTGCGCCACAGCTTCAGCCCCAGGAGTTCTTCCATTTTTTTAACCTTTAGATACCTTCTGAGTGACCCTAAACTCAAATGTTCCCTCCCCCAAATTAGAAAGTCCCCTTCCTCTTTTATAGCCACAATATTCTGGGCTCTGTTCTCTAGTGACAGACAACCTAACCTAAAAAAGGCAATTCCAGGAATCTGTCTATGTATGTGTGAGTTTCCCTATTAGATAACATAACTTGGTACCACAGGCTGTGGACAGAATGCCCTCAGTTTTAAGCTTTTTGGCAGAGTTGGGGTTGTACCTAAGGGCTATGAAGTAGCACTGGGATAGAAGAGGCCTTGTCACCACCCAAAACATCAAGAAGGTGGGGCTAGAACCATAGCACAGTAGGTAAGGACATTTGACTTGAAGGCAGGTAATCTGGATTGGGTTCCACATGGTCCCCTGAACCTGCAAAAAAGTAATTTCTGAGCATACAGCCAGAAGTAACTCCTGAGTACTGCTGAGCATGTCCACCAAAATAAAACAAAACAAATGAACTAACCAACAAAAAGTCAGGAAGGTGGCAGTCGAGTCTTCCTCTGAATGCCTGTTACATAGTTCTGGGTACAGACTGATGTGGTAAAGTGGAAAATAAAAATTTTTGAGATTCCATAAATCTGACTTGACTTCTTCCAAGCTCTGTGAATAAACTATTCAATAAAGTATCTCTAGATTTCGGTGTTTCTCATCTGCAAAAACAGGAACATTTGATTTGTGTGCAGGTTCATTATGAGAATTAGAAAGAATATCTGTATAGCTTTTACCCTAATAAAGCTATCCTTGAGGTTGTAATGGGATGGAAGTTCCTTTCCCTGCAGCATTGAGGTGTGAGAATACAGAGCTTTCCAGGGGACCAGGCTACAGAGCTGGCTTCAGGATCGACTTTATCATTTCTATGTGTGACTTGGAGAAAGTGACTTTTCTGGATGCCAGTTTTTTTTATCTGTTGATAATAAGCATAGTCTCTATGTCAGATGGATTAAAAAAGGTATTTAAGGTATGTGAAAGAACTGGCATCATGCCAGGGTAAAAGGGTATTGGGAAGAACAAGCACTGTGAGACAGATATGAGGAGTTTGTGAGCTAGGCTTTTTATTTCTTTCTTCCCAAAGCTCTTTCAGACCCATGTCAGTTTGAAGCTATTGTTGGTCTAGCTCAGAACATGCCATGTGTGGAACTTTAGCTTTTCAGTGAGGCAGGTGCCTTCCGACCTTTCTGGCTCCAAAGAAAGGAGGTCTATAGTATGATGGTTCTAAATAGTTCACTTCAGGAGCCAGAGTAATTCTGTGAATACGGGAGAGTTGTAAAGAAAACTTTCCATGAGGGAGTGTCAAGGGACTGGGTGGAAGGGAGGAAAAGAAAAATTTTAGCTACTTCTGTGTGCTGGAAACACTTAGATATGTGCTACCTCTGTTCAGCCTCACAGCCACCTGCTGAGGGTATTTTTATCAGCTCCTCTTAACAGACAGGAGACTTGCTTGCCAAGGTCACATGGAGACTAAGTGTGGGAGAGTTGAGGACACACCTTAGCAAGACAGCAAAGCTTATGTTTCCTTGGTACAGCAGAAGTTACCCTTGTCTGGGAGGTGTGGACAGGTAATGCCTGTGGGTGCTTGAGTCACAGCATTCTCTTTGTTTTTCCAGGGAGAGGAAAGTCACTGCAGAAGATTTGGGTTACCTGGGATTCTTGGGTGGTGCACTGTGAATCGGGTCAATGAATCCACAAATATGGGCAACCATTGACGTGCAAACACAGGATTAGGCAGCCTGGATCATAGTTTCACTGATGTGGAGCTGACATATTAGCACTGCCTATACTAAAATGAACACCGAATTTCCATGTGTTAGATAGAGCACCACCCCTCTCTTCTTTATCTCTCTAGAGTACTTTTTGACCAGAATTCTAGTGTTTGTTTATTTTTTTGGATTATTTTTTCCTCTAGTAGGGCACCCCAAATGATTGAAAAACTAGGCCCCACTCCCCATTTTTCACAGTACCAAAATAAATAATCCCAGACCTCAATGAAATGAGAACCGAAACAAAGACTTTTGGTTAACTGAAATGCAATTATTGTTATGGCTTTTCATTAATTTCACTTGGCATTGACTTTTTGTCTGTGCAGCATGGAGAATTTGACACTGCCAGTGACAACCAGTATCTAGCTGAGTCTATTGTATGTGGTTGCACATGGCATCCAGGGTGTCAGTAGAAAGGAGTTTGGCAGGTGAGGGTCTGTTCCTTTGTGATTTCTGATAAATACCATGGCCCTTAGAGATTTCAAGGTTCAGGTAACTTTTACTTGACCTTTGCTTTTATTTTCTTCAATGAGCCCAGACCGGTGTAATGAATACAACTGAAAGGGGGACCAGGAAAGGAGCAGGGGTATGGCGAGCATGTGGTAAAACATTCCACCTTCAGGCACCAGACCTCTGCTCACCAAGACACTGGTGGATCTCAGGGCAAAGTGCCTTTCAGTTATTCATTCATTCATTCATTCATTTTTTTGTTTGTTTGTTTGTTTTTGGGTCCCACCTGGCAGTGCTCAGGAGTTACTCCTGGCTCTATGCTCAGGAATCACTCCTGACAAACTCGGGGAACATTTTGGGGTGCCGGGATTCGAACCATAGACTTTCTGCAGGCAAAGCAAATGCCTTACCTCCATGCTACCTGTCCTGCCCCTCATCCTTTCTTTTAACACACACCTCCCTCTTTTTATCCATTCTTCTTCCTCTACTCATTCCCCCAATCACTCAGGGCACTGTGCAAAAATTGGGAAGGAAATATATAAGATTAGGTCCTTGCCTTCGAAAAGTCTCTAACTTAGGGAGATAAGACACATGCACGCATAAAGCAGTAAACGGAAATAGCTTGAGAGTAAAGTACAACTTCTCATGAACATTTAAAGTTGAGATATTACTGGTGTAAAAGAGGGACTGTGTGACTGAGTTGAATTTGAAGGACCTGATGAAGGAATTTCAAATTATGGAGGTGATAGGATTATTTGTTTAAGAAATAGAAATACCAAGAGTACAGATGTGGATATTCAGAGGAAGGAGAGCTATTAGGTTTAGTCATGGTGTGAATGGGGTGTAAAGCTGAGGAATTATATTGAGTAGAACTGCGGAATATTGGATGCCAGAGGCAGTTATGTTCCATACAACAGTGTTGGATAAGCATCATATGACTAGAGCTCTGCTTTGGGATGACTGAGCTGACAGACAGCAGAATCAAGAGGGATTCTCTTTTGTTTTTCTTGGCTACAGGTTCATGCTATCCTCCACCCCCTTCTCTGTCCTGAGAAGCTGAATTTCTGACTGGCAAGACTGTGTGACTAGCTTTTCCCAACTGGCATCCTCCCTTTCCTGTCACAGAACATTTGGCAGTTTCCAATCTGTGCTCTACACATTACGGTAGGAATCCATTGAGAAAGGAAAGTGCTCCAGGCTCTGTTGGATGACTAAGTGATGAATAGCCTTTATGGAATAAAAACATTGGCCAGGAGAGCACTGCTGCCTCCTTGGAAGACAGAGTTTGAGGCGATTAAGTTTTGTCAGTAACAAAGAGAGACACCAATTCATGAGTGTAAATGTCCCAGTCATGGTTGTCTTCACTTTTCCTTACATCACAGATCGTTAACAGTATCTTGACTCCAATGATACTCCTCCCACCATACTTTAAATGAGTACCACATGTTGGCACAACTGGCTAGCCACTTGCAAAAAATTGAACTTAGACCCCCAGCTAACATCATGTACAAAGGTTAAATCCAAATGGATGAAAGACCTCGATATCAGACCCAAAACCTAAGATATATAGAACAACACGTAGGCAAAACACTCCAGGACATTGAGACTACAGGCATCTTCAAGGAGGAAACTGCACTCTCCAAGCATGTGAAAGCAGAGATTAACAGATGGGAATATATTAAACTGAGAAGCTTCTGTACCTCAAAAGAAATAGCGTCCAGGGTACAAGAGCCACCCACTGAGTGGGAGAAACTATTCACCCAATACCCATCAGGTAAGGGGCTAATCTCCAAAATATACAAGGCACTGACAGAAATTTACAAGAAAAAACATCTAATCCCATCAAAAAATGGGGAGAAGAAATGGACAGACACTTTGACAAAGAAATACAAATGGCCAAAAGACACATGAAAAAATGCTCTCCATCACTAATTATCAGGGAGATGCAAATCAAAACAACTATGAGGTATCATCTCACACCACAGAAATTGGCACACATCACAAAGAATGAGAACAAGCAGTGTTGGCGGGGATGTGGAGAGAAAGGAACTCTTATCCACTGCTGGTGGGAATGCCTTTATGGAAAGTTCAACCTTTATGGAAAGCAATATGGAGATTCCTTCAGAAACTGGAAATCGAGCTCCCATATGACCCAGCTATACCACTCCTGGGAATATACCCTAGGAACACAAAAATACAATACAAAAATCCCTTCTTTACACCTAAATTCATTGCAGCACTATTTACCATAGCAAGATTCTGGAAACAACCAAGATACCCTTCAACAGATGACTGGCTAAAGAAACTGGTACATATACACAATGGAATATTATGCAGCTGTCAGGAGAGATGAAGTCATGAAATTTTCCTATACATGGATGTACATGGAATCTATTATGCTGAGTGAAATAAGTCAGAGAGAGAGAGAAAGATGCAGAATGGTCTCACTTATCTATGGGTTTTAAGAAAAATGAAAGACATTTTTGCAATAATAACTTTCAGACACAAAAGAGAAAAGAGCTGGAAGTTCCAGCTCACCTCATGAAGCTCACCACAAACAGGGATGAGTTTAGTGAGAGAAATAACTACGTTTTGAACTATCCTAATAATGAGAATGTACGAGGGAAATAGAAAGCCTGTCTAGAGTGCAGGCGGGGGTTGGGTGGGGAGGAGGGAGATTTGGGACATTGGTGATGGGAATATTGCACTGGTGATGGGTGGTGTTCTTTACATGACTGAAACCCAAACACAATCATGTATGCAATAAAGTTGTTTAAATAAAAAAGTATCAAAAAATAAAAATATAAAAAATGAGTACCACAAAGCATTCTTTAAGTTTAAGAAATACAAAGTTTGGGGCCGGAGAGATAGCATGGAGGTAAGGTGTTTGCCTTTCATGCAGAAGGTCCGTGGTTCAAATCCCGGCGTCCCATATGGTCCCCCGTGCCTGCCAGGAGCGATTTCTGAGCATAGAGCCAGGAGTAACCCCTGAGCACTGCCGGGTGTGACCCAAAAACCAAAAAAAAAAAAAAAAAAAAAAAAAGAAATACAAAGTTTGTGCCAGGTAAGTAAATGTACTTATGGCAACACATTGATAATGTATAGCATCCCCAATACCTCAGATTCCTTTGGTTAGTTAAACCTGAAGCTCTTAGAGTAATTTTTTTAACTTTATCAAACATTTAGGTCTGTGTGGATGGAGCTTGAGGCTTAAGGATGAACACACCTTCATTAAGTGTGTCATAAATACCCAAAGTGTCTTATAATCCAGTTAAGAAGTGTTTCCAACTTTTTAAGGTGATGTGTATTTCACAGGCATCATTATACTTTGAAAGGGATTATTTAATTTAAGTGAATTGATACAGTCAAGTAAGATAGCTATTGGTATTATTATCCTTTAGTTTGTGGAAACTTGTTCAGAAATATTTGTAAAAACTTGTTGAGAATCAAATGTACAGGGAGTTGGTGAATGGCCAAAGGCAGACTTAGCCAGGTTCCATATTATTACTTAGTCTTTCATATTACTTCTCTGAGTTCTGGGCTTGAAAGGTCATTCAAAATAAAACCATACTAGTGGGGCTAGAGCCATAGCAAAGGAAGGAGAGCATTTGCCTGTACACAGTAGGCCCGGGTTTGATCCCCGACATCCCATATGGTCACCCTGGCCTGGCAGGAGTAATGCCTGAGTGCCACTGGGTGTGGGTCCCCAAAGAAAAAACAAAACAACCTTGCATGCAGAAGGTCAGTGCTTCAAATCCTGGCATCCCATATGGTTCCCTGAGCCTGCCAGGAGCGATTTCTGAGCATAGAGCCAAGAGTAACCCCGGAGCACTGCTGGTGTCATGCAAAAACCAAAAAAAAAAAAAAAAAAAAGCAAAAAAGCAAGGAGGCCTTGTAAATATGTGGGATTAACTACATCAGACTAAGTCTAGAAGGGGGAACTACCAATCCCCAGATACAAAAGATGAGCAATCTAACTATTCTACTTGAATGCATGACAAATTTTTATTTAGAACTATTAAATTTGAGTGAGAACAAAAGCCTCTCCTGGTGGAAACTGGGGAGATTAATGCCTAGGGGTGCACGAGCACACATAATCATATCTGTGTGTATGTCTGTGCAAATGCAAATATTTTGTGTGGGCACTCTCAACCAACTTCTCTCAGTTTCATGCAAACATGAGTGTGGCTTTCTTTTCTTGGTAACTGAGTGACAGTTCAGTCTCCTACTCACAATCTCAAGGAAGGTCATTAATCTTTTTGACATGTCAACAGTAAGGGAGAAAACTGGGGGTTTGAATCCCTCACTCAAACTTAAATGTCCTAGGGCCAAAGGGATAGTATCGCATATAGGGCAATTGCCTTGAATGGAGAAAATCTCAGTTCCATCACTGGCATCCCAGTTGGACCTCTGTGCACTGCCAGGAATAATTCCTTAGTATAGAGAAGTAGTAACCCCTGAGGATCACTAGGTGTGGCCAAAACAAAATAAAAACCTAGTCCTTTAGACTGTGAGACTAAGCTTTAAGTTAAGCCAGAGAGATGAAGAAAAATCATGTGTCACTCTAAAAATAAATGTCATCTCTCCTTTTGCTTCTTACTACTTTGAGATGCAAAAGTGGAGGTCATCTGCTCATGGTGGAATTTGAAATGTCTGACATTTCTGTCTCAGTAGGAGGTGGCAGAGTGGGCAGGGCAAGGAAAGTTTCTGTAGCATAAAAGGCAGGCCTGGTGAAGTTTCAACATGTGAGTAGCACAGAGTTTATAGAGCCAATTTACAAACTCAGGCAAGCTGGATGGTCTTCCCATTTTATAGAGTCCTTCTTTACTTGTATGTTCTTACCTCAGCTATTTCTCTCAGCTAACCTGGGTTTGGCAGCATGGGGCTACTCAAGCCAGCGCTCAGGTCTTTTCTTTCTTTCTTTCTTTCTTTCTTTCTTTCTTTCTTTCTTTCTTTCTTTCTTTCTTTCTTTCTTTCTTTGTTTCTTTCTTTCTTTCTTTCTTCTTCTTTCTTTCTTTCTTTCTTTCTTTCTTTCTTTCTTTCTTTCTTTCTTTCTTTCTTTCTTTCTTTCTTTCTTTCTTTCTTTCTTTCTTTCTTTCTTTCTTTCTTTTCTTTCTTTCTTTCTTTCTTTTCCTTCCTTCCTTCCTTCCTTCCTTCCTTCCTTCCTTCTTTCCTTCTTTCTTTCTTTCTTTCTTTCCTTCTTTCTTTCCTTCTTTCTTTCTTTCTTTCTTTCTTTCTTTCTTTCTTTCTTTCTTTCTTTCTTTTCTTTCTTTCTTTCTTTCTTTCTTTCTTTCTTTCTTTCTTTCTTTCTTTCTTTCTTTCTTTCTTTCTTTCTTTCTTTCTTTCTTTCTTTCTTTCTTTCTTTCTTTCATTCTTTCTTTCTCTTCTTTCTTCTTCTTTCTTTCTTTCTTTCTTTCTTTCTTTCTTTCTTTCTTTCTTTCTTTCTTTCTTTCTTTCTTTCTTTCTTTCTTTCTTTCTTTTCTTTCTTTCTTTCTTTCTTCTTTCTTTCTTTCTTTCTTCTTTCTTTCTTTCTTTCTTTCTTTCTTTCTTTCTTTCTTTCTCTTTCTTTCTTTCTTTCTTTCTTTCTTTCTTTCTTTCTTTCTTTCTTTCTTCTCCCTCCCGTCTCCCATCCCCACCACTCAGTCCGGCATGGTAATTAATGCATGTTTATCATTGGTCTGGATAAATAGCCCATAGGATAAAGCTAAGGGCAGTGAAAGAAGGAACAGTGTAGGACCAAGTTTGATATTCTCCACTTTACTCCATAAATGACACAGGCTGGATGACATTTCTAGCTCCCTCAAAGTCCGATGATTCTAGAACTCGCAAGTGAAAGCTTGTGAGAGTTTCTGGCTTGGCCAATCAACCTGCCTTGACAGACAGTATCCTGAATGCAGGGAGGTGGCCTAGTGTGCCTGAGGGCTGCCAGACTCTTTAGGGAGCCAATGGAGCAAACATCGTTAGTGATGAGAGGAAAGGGAACAAAGAGCAACCTTCCCAATTATTAATAAGGCAGTAACCCCATCCATCTTAATGAGACAAGGAGGAAAAAAAAAACAGCGGTCAGGCAGCTAGCACACAATAGCGCACAATAGAGACCTTGCTTTCTTTTTAGAAAGGAGGAAAGAAAAAGGAAGATAGAAAAGGAAAAAGTATGCAGATTGGAAAGCAGTTGTAAATATCTATCTCTGTGCCTCTGGGAGGTGTCATTCTGTGCTGCAGCCGGGCCTTTTTAACATGTGCAGGGATAGTAGACCAATGAAGTGAAACCCTTTGGCTTGGGAGTACAGTGTAGTTCAGGATGAATGTGAAGAGTGAAACAGTACTTGATAGTTAAATGGGGACCGTAAAGGATTTGTTGAGCTTTGAATTAGTAGATCCTTCCTCCATCTATTGTCCACCCCATGCCCCTGCCACATACTCCAGCCAATATGTAATGTCAAAGATCTTCTAAGCCCTGGGTTTTCATTCTACTTATTACCTATCTGTGTGACTTTGTGCAAATCTCTTAGCATCTCATCTTCAATTTTTTCAGTATGATTTTGGGTTCTATACTCAAAAAGAAATGATATATATATGTATATATATCACATTGATGTGTGTCTAAGCGATGATCAAAGTGACTAATGCAAGGAATGCATTCAAAGCACTTGAAATGATTTAGAGAATTGAAATGACTTCTTATCATGCTTAAACAAGTGAGATCTTCAGAAGATTGGAAACACCTGTAGAGGAGCCCTAGCTCAGCTTCCTTCTGATATTGACCTATGTGGTACAGAGCCTAACACAGAGGCTCAGTGGAGCTTAAAAAATTAGAAGGATAACAATTCTACCAAGTCAAGAAAGATACTGATCAACTGAAAAGTGAAGAATATTCCTCTGGAGACTATTTGGGAAAATAAAGCCTCACCAGCTTTGGGTTCATTCTCTTCCCTCGCTTTTCACTGACAGAAAGTGAATGGCTGGGGGCACTGACCCAGACATTCCATTACTGTCTGGTGTGGGCTCTACTTGAGGAAGAGATTTGGGAGAGGGTAAAAGGGAATCACCACATTTGGTTCAGATCTGCTAATCAGAACCCTGAAATTTAGGTTGTATTATAAGAGGGGGTCAGAGAGCATGCAGGGTTGTGGCAGAGAAGGAAAGATCTGGTATTTTTTCTTAGTTTGAGGGTTCCATGCCAAGGAAACAATGAAATAATGTCAGTTGGGGGAGAGGAGGAAAGAGGCTAATGTGTGCCAGGTCTTCTTCCCCGGGGTCTGGAGCCAGGGCAGGCAGTCTCTGTGGAGAATGAGGCTCAGCACCCACATGTTCTTGCCTTCCCTTTGGAGGACCTGAGAGTTGATCCCAATTAGATCAAGAACCCCCTGCCAGGATTCTGCCCTATGCCAATATCCTCATTAGCTTGCTTGGAAATCTTCATAATTCACACTGGATGTTGCTACATGTTCTAGGACACACCGAAGTCTGATCCACCTAGTTCTCTTCCACCCCTCATCCATCCGGTAACACTTGTCCTGTATTTTTTTTTTTTTAGAAGAAATATCCCCAGGCCTATATGGGAAGCTCAAGTTCCCCCTGTGACCTGATGGGAAGCATTTTTAATAATTTTTATTGTGCTGGGACAGGGTCCAGCCCAATGGGAAAGATGTGTTTTCTGTGGCATGTTATTACAGGATAAATTCCTGTGGCCCGGAAAGAGCATTTGCCAAATTGTCTCTTGCATGGTAGGTATATGACCTCTGTCTCCCCTCTTGGCAGGACCACTTTTGGGTGATTATTTCAAACAGTAACTGTTACATACCCAGGATGACCAGGAGAGGGGAAGGACACAAGACTGGGGTGCTGAGAAAGCCTGAACTCTTCCAGTGACTCTTTTAAATAAATGTTTGACCTCTCTAGGCCTGCCTCAAATTCTTTTTTTCCATTCTAGTCATAATGGCAACAGCTGGAAGAAGCTGAGAATCTTCTTTCTTGGGGAACATGTAGTCCATTTTATAGGTGTCCATGCAGGGCTTGTGAGGCTGTTATAGGGCAGGGAGCCCAAGCAAAGCAGAGTAAGATGGTGAGAAGTAACAGGAACAGATATGGGTATAAATATGACGATGGGGGAAAAGAAGAAGTGGGGTGTGTGGTATGGAGAGAGAATATCAGTAGAGAATATCAGTGTAGCTCTTACTACACTTGCACATAGTAGGAGCTCATTAAGTATTTGTTGATTGATGGCCTAAGAGTTTTCACACTGTGTGGTCTGGAAGAATCTATGTGGTTTGCTAGAATATGACTCCATATGCATCATGACCTGGACAATGGGGGCAACTATCCAGAAAATATGAGACATAGCTCACGCTCCTCCTACACTAAGTCTTTTGCAATAATTACCTGACTTTTCAAATGAAGCAGGATTTTTAAGAACCTATGTAACTGAAGCCAATATTAGAGGCCATTGTCTTTGCCTAAAATATTTATGGTGTCCTATATACCCATTTTTCTTTAATATTTACAGATACTTTTATCTTATCCTTTTTGTATGCTTTACAACATAAATAACAGTTGCAGAAATTTTAGGAAATAAAGAGATGCAGAAAGAAGACAGCTTAAATTGCTTATGATTCCAACAACTAGAGAGATACATTTTACTGTAACTAATTCCAGGTGTTTTGTTTTTCTTTCTTTCTTCCTTTTCTCCCTCTTTTCTTTAATGTTCCCTAAAAAGTGTGAACAGCATATATGTTGTAGCCTATATTTTCCATATGACATTCATACATTCAGTCACAAAAACTTTATTAAATATTTCTCAGGTTCTAGGTTTCTGCTCAGCAGAATATAATTGTGAAGAAAACTATCACAAATCTCTGCCCTTGAGCAGTTCTACATTTTAGTGTTGGTTGGGTGGCTGGTGAGTGTAATGAAATAAGTTACAAAATACATAGTGTGCCAGAAGATCATAAAAAGTCAGAATGAAGATAAAGCAGGAAAATGGACCAAAAGGGACAGGGTGGGGGTTACTATAATTTTAAATGGAAAAGTGTATTCATCTGAGTCTAGCTAGGGTAGCAACATATGTTCTAAAAGGTGCCATTTCCAACATGCAATCTTTGAGTGCTCGAAATGACTTTCTTAGGGGCACAGTTTTTATGGAAATTTCATGTATCAGCCATATTGTTAATTAAATAGCTAAGAGGGAAAATGCAAAGAAATATAAATAATCGAGTGCTAAATTTTCCTTTTAAGTTGAAAGTCCATGAGAGGAAAGTAAATGAGAAGAAATGATAATGTCTCTGCTGGGGAGATATTGCCAACACTTAATTCTTCGAGGTGGGCCAATAAGGGCCATCTTTCATTCTCCAATTTGACATACATGTTCAAGGGATAGGGAAAATATTGCCTCAGCATGACTTTATTTTGGGGTTGACTTTTCCCTGCCGACACTAATCTTTGCTAGAGGTCATCATTATTAACATTTCCATTGGACTTTTCCATTATCAAACTGTTGTGCTGAGAGATCCTGATTCGGTGTGGGACTGAAAATCCATGCCTCCCATTTTCAGAGTAGAGACTCTTTATCCACCTTGGAACTGAGTGGGCTTTATCCATGGGGCTGGTATCAACCTCAGTGCTCATTGATGGGCACCAGGATGCTTTACATGAGTGTCTCAAACCTAGTGCTGGTACCCTACTTCCCACCTGCCAACCTCTTCTGAAGCCCTGAATATGGACTTTGTCTAGTGGGTTGCACACTGCTTCGAATGAACTGAAGCCAGTCATTTGGCAAAAATCAGCTCAGTTGCTGCTATTGTTCTTAAAGAGGCAGAGCTGAATGGGCTGTGGGACTAATATATTCTATTATTCCCCACAGGCTGGCCTCTGAGGGTTGGGGATAGGGCTACATTCCACACATGTTTCCTCCCCCAGCAGAAAGCTCTTTAGCTGTCAGCCAGAGGAAACTGTCTCATCTCCTAATAGAAATCCCTGAAAATCAGTGGTGAAGGCCTACAAGCTTCGGGTGGGAAGGAAGGAAGGAAGGTTACAGAGAGAGACTGAGAATCTAGTTAGAAAGTCAAGAATGGCACATTGACTGTGAAAGAAGCAGGACGTGCTCAGAACTTTTCCATAACCAGACATAGTGCCTTCTTGTCTGGCCCGCCTCTCTGACACATCTCAGTGCAGGGCACCTTTCCCTTACCTGTCACCTGGTGCAGCAGCCCCTGTTCCATCAGGAACAATTTTGTATTGGCAGACAAGAGGGATCATAGGATTTGTTTTGCACAGCCTGCAGATGTGGGATTGTGGAGTTGTTTTTGCCTGACATGAGAGAAATCTGATGTGTGAAAGGAAAAAATGGTTAGAAGGACTTGAAGATTGAGACCCCGTGCTTATACATTTATCATATCACTTCCAAGCACAAAGAGGGTTTGTGAACATCTGGGGTCACTGCTTTTGCTTCTTGTAGTTTTGCAAGCCGGGCTTGATGCAGCAGTTCCTTCACCTGGAAAAGCTGGAGGGGATCTTAGTCAAAAAGAAAGGCAGGAAGCTAGGGTGCGGTTTAGATATCTTGCCTAAGGAGACAAAGATTTGGAAGAGAGACTTCTTTGGCTCTACAGATGGGTGATCTGATTGCCAGGATTATTATTCTTATTAACAACTTACTCTTATTTTTTTTTTTTATTAACAACTACATAACTTCTGGGAAGGGTGAGAGCCTCTTGTAGTTGATGCTTTGAATGACTCAGAAGGAATAGACAGGGAAATCGGGAAAGGGAGAATACACTGAAGCTGACCCAACTGGAATATGGGACTTCTGTATGCTAAAGCCACAGTACAAAGTGGAGGTGAAGTGGAGCCTTATGGGCTATATCCATAACATGTATATTGGTTTCTTTGAATTGCTGAAGAAGAATAAGCAGATGAAAGTCTGAGAAGTAGCATGCTGTTCTGACATCTCATCAATTTAAGCTCTGCCATTGTCTTGCCATTACTTCGCTTTTCATACATACTTCCCACTGGCAACACCCCTCACCTTCTAAAGCACACACAAATCCCAGTTACCTCTGATGTGTAATTTTCTCCTACTTCCACCATTTTAGGGATTTGAAAGTAAACTTTAGCTGTTCCTCCTTCCACCGATCCAGTCCAAACACAGATTATGTCAGGAGAAAAGAAAGAATGGAATAAAATACCAATATTAAAATCCACACTACAAGGAGACAACTTTCTATTTTCATGGGAGTGTGGATATAAATAAAACTCCAAATGAAAAAAAAATTTGTGAATTAAAATTAAGTAGGATTTAGAGCAATGTACCATCCAGTGCCCTCTTGTTCCTGCATCAAGGCAGCAATCATAAAGGCAATAAATGAGTTTTGAAAAGATCGAGGTAAGGATTATGTATGTGTTCATTTAGGAAGCAGCCAGTTTTGTACTTCTAGACTGAAAATGGCTGGAACACCCTCACACTCTGTGAGTTAATGCAGAACTTGGAAAGCACTCCAAGGCTGAGTGATTCTACTTGAGAAGTTGTTATTTATGGTGCTTTAAGCAATGTGATGGTCTGACTCTGGTTACAAAGAAAGAAAGAACAAAGGGGTTTGGTAGACAAATTATGCTTTCCTGGGGTTGGGAAAGGCTTGTAACACTCTGAGTGTTTGAGAATTTGATAAAAAGCAATGTTTATATGGTGACAGATATTAAATATGCTCCAGTGTCGACCTGCTGGGAGACTACAGAAAGCTGCAGATAGACATCTTGCTTCTGTTACAGCAGGGCTGGGAAGAAAGTGGGGTCTGTGCTCCTGGCTGCAACAGTCTCAGAGACACTGAAAAGCAGTATTGTGAAGCTGCTTCTCTTTTATTTCACAACACCCTGAAGTTCTATTCCTTTAGAAAAGGAGAGCTACTGGTCTACTCTATACTTGATTTTATTATAAAAGGTTCTCAGAATGCTCTATCCTTGACAGACCCTGCCAAGGGGATGCTAACATGAGGGGTACAGAGCAGCATCAATGTTTGTAAAAAACTACAAAAATTTTAGAAATGGGGTGTTTTGAACCAAGAAAATAGTGCCAAGGTTAGGACACAGTTCAATTCTCAGTACCAAGTGGCCTTCTAAGTCTCCAAGAGATGTAGACCTCTGGCATCACAGGTTCCAAGTTATACCATATACTCAGGGTTGGCAAGTTTTGCACGAAGTGACCCTGAGCAAAAAAAATGTTTTTTTTTTTTTTTTTTTTTAAAACTGGATGATTTACAGTTATGGAAGTCAGAAAGGGAAAAATTAAAATAAATTTTCAGGCACAAGGAATGACTTCTTAAGATGAAGCGGAAGCACTCAGTGTACTTATGGTTCACCTTGAAATCCTGTTACAATGCAAATTTTTGACAATTTAGACATATTTAGCAAATTTATACTGGTTGGGTGGAGGGAACCTCATTTTTACTAGGGAAAAAGAAAAAAAGGTGATCTATCAGTCTTTGAGCTGACTGCAGTTAGAATTCTAAATATAAAAGACTCCAAATTTCTTTAGTTTAATAAAATAAGGGAGAAAAATTATAGGTCTGAACTAATGAGAATCTCAGTATAGATAGTTCAGGCTTGTGTAGAAATTTCTTCTGATCCAAGATGCTATATATTCCACTTTATATCCTTACCTCCTTCCTATGTATTGGTCTCATAGATACAAGATAGTTGAATATCTTGATATCATACCTTAATTCCAGACAGGAAAAAGGGGAAAGCCTCAAGGTGCATGGCCTTACTAGGTGCAAAACCTAGTCTTTTGAGGTGCCTCCCAAGTGGTGTTCACTAGGCCCAGAGACCCCTTCCAGGGATTCTTGACCAACCTGGCTGGCACTTCAGTGTGAGGGATCAGGATATGAACTCTGAGATGTCAGGGATTCTCTGGGGCTTCCATAGCTATCCTGCTCAGGGCCTCCAGAGTAGTACCAGGAGAGGCAATGCTTAAGGGCCAATGCGATCATAGACATAGAATCAGGACTGGCAGAATGCAAACTAAACACCTTAACCCCTTTATTATTATTATTATTATTATTATTATTATTATTATTATTATTATTATTATTATTTCTCCAGCCCTAAAGGCCATATGTTTTAAAATGCTTCCCATTTAGCAACCTCTACTTCCTTCTCTCTTCTTAGAGTTAAATCACAGGATCATTGGTGTCCTTTAGTGATTCCAAGTCCATTATGTACCTACCTACTAGATAAAAACAATACTGGAGATACTAAGACCAAGAGAGAGAGAGAGAGAGAGAGAGAGAGAGAGAGAGAGAGAGAGAGAGAGAGAGAGAGAGAGAGAGAGAGAGAGAGAGAGAGAGAGAGAGAGAGAGAGAATATTTTGTCATCAAGAAGCTTCTAGAAGAACCAAAGACTGCAAGCATTTGGGGTGAGGTATTCAGATCATCTTGGTAGACAGGGACACACAAAATTGACTGCCCTTTTTCTTTTTTTATTTCTTTTTTTCTTTTTTTGTGGAGGCACAGTTGGCAATGTTCAGGGACTACTCTTGGTTCTGCACTCAGGAATTTTCTTGCCAGTGCTTAGGGAATCCATGTGGTATTCGGAGAACAGAACTCAGGTAGGCTGCATCCAAGACAAGCACTCTATCTTCTGTATCTCCAGCCCCAAGCCAGGCAAGATCTCACATGTGGATTGTGAGAAAAACCTGTGCCTGGGCAGCATGAGCTGAAGTACAGAGATGTGAGGCAGTGCTGGAGGCAGGCTTCTGTCCTACAGCAAGGCAGCATGGTGGGCTTTCTGGGAAATGCCTCTTCACTTCCACCTCTGTGGGAAATGGCTCAGACTGGTCCCGCTAGCACAGGTGTGTGGGATTACACAGGTATCTTTCATCAGGCATATAACATAAGGGCCGTGCCATCTGGGCTTTAAAATAGCATGATATGGCCCATGGAGCTTCCAAAATGTCTGAGTTCTAGAGGGCAGTATGACACACTTACTTTAATCCTGAGTAACCTTCTCATGCCCTTTCCTCTGTCTTCTATCTGCATGACTTTTCTCCCAAGAAGGTTTCTTCTGAATATCCACATAAAGTTTATTGGCAATGCGTAGTATGGTCATCTGTGCAACCCAGAACAGGTATCTTGCTGTAGTCCTAAACCCAACCTCTGACCCTCCACCACCCACAACCCTAGGCAGGAACTGCTCTATCTCCAACTTTCTTTCAGCCAAGGACACCAGTGCAGTGGCTTACAATCTTGTTCTGTCTTCTACCATTTTCAAAACGCTGTTTGCCTTCCAGCTGTAGTCCTTGGAAGAGTCTTCTAGATTAATTAACAATAAGATTCAAGAGCCACTAAAGGCTCTCCAAGTTTTCTCTCTGAGCAATGGTGCTTAACAAAGAGAGTTCAGCCCCTACAGGATTTGGAATCTAGATATCTGTCCTTGTTTTAAGTCTGTCCTGCAAGGTTGTCTGCCGAAATGCTGGGAAGAACTGGCAGAAACTCTGTATCTTCATTAAAACAGGAGTAAGTCTCCAAGGCTATAATGAGTGTTCACTGCTCTTTATTTCAGCTAAACAGTGTCCTTTGGAAGGGAAAACTATGTACAAACTTTAGGGGAGGCTTCAGTTGCCCAGATCAGACAGAGACTCACAACCAAGAACAACAGCTTGTGGGAGGGCTCTCCTAGCAGGAGTATGAAGATGGTCATTCTGCATTTCTCTTCTGGCACCTCATTTATATTTGAGGCCCCAGCCCTTCAAAAAGGCTGTGGAGTCTGGTACCACCAGTTGTTAGTTAAATAAGCACAGGCTCTTTGGGGAATGTACAGCCATTCTCAGGCTCCTTCTCCCAAGCATGTGCCACTTCACTTTTATTCCTTGATCATCAGAGAGAGAGGAAGAGGCTCCTAAAGATCTTTTCTTCTGCTCAGTAGAACCTGGAGCTTGGAAACTTGGTAAACACACCTAGGTTGTTTTACTTCTAATCACATTCTAGGTTTTTATTCCTTGCCGCTTTTTTTTTTTCCTTTCAGGTGCTGTTAAAACATTCACTTTCTTAGGTACCCATCCTTTGTTTTGATGAAGAATTACATTAGATTCTGGGGGCCAATGTCCTGGGCTGGAATAACAGGAAGTTCAATTTTACTATCTGAATAGGCCGTTTCATTCACCGCTTTTCCCAAACACCCCCCCCCCCCCCCCAATCTGTGACTTCATACAGATTCTGGAGAGAAAGATATTAAGTCATCTAAAGTTAGGGTATCTGCCTGCAGGGCTGGCTGTACGGGAGGAGAAAAGACATAAAACCCCCTTTTCAGTCTTGTAGAAGGCATTGTGACCAGTTGTCCCCTGGGGGCTCAGACCTAGGTGAAAAGACAACCATGTGAGCTATTCATGCTTACTTAATGCCTGGTTCCCAGGAAACACAGTGCAACATCAATGCCTAACCATAGAATCCCTCTCAGCCTGGATGCTTCGTCTATTTGCTTTTCTTTATGACATATTTCTACCTCTCTTGGGGGAGGCTTTTTCAATTACTCACTTCGTCCTGGTAAATGCTGAGATTTCAGGCAGGCAGAGACAAAATATGACAAGACTCTGACCAACAAATCACAAGCATGTTATTGAGTTCACAGGCCAAACAGTTATAAGTGTGAGCAGAAGTAAGGTAGTTACCTGCACACAGGTGCTCTGGGTACAAAGAGGAGGAGTAGAGAGTGGTGTCAGACCGCTCCAGCAGTCACTAGAAGCCTAACACTGCCTCCCTGACAGTAGATGCTGATGATTTCCTCACTTTTTGAGGTAGTAGGGCAGATATGAATACTTTTTTTTTGTTTTGTTTTGTTTTTAGGTCACACCCTGCGACGGTGCTCAGGGGTAACTCCTGGCTCTGCACTCAGAAATCCCTCCTGGGAGGCTTGAAGACCATAAGGGATGCTGGGAATCGAACCACTGTTCATCCTGGATCGGCTGCTTGCAAGGCAAACGCCCTACCTCTGTGCTATCACTCTGGCCCCCAAGTCTTGTTTTATAAATGAGAACTCCAGAGGAATAGGGTGAAAGTTGCCCAGTTTCTGATAGCAGAGCCCAGAACAGAGTCATAGCCATATTCTGTATTTCTTCACTTTTCCACTTCACAATACATTGGCCCACCTGCATAGAAAGACACTGCCCTTTCAAGAGCTCCCGTTGAGGAAAGGATTTCCAGTGTATCTTTGAAGAGTATAATAAAAAATGATGGCTCAAATGATAATGGGACAGATAATGAACCAGCTGAAAAAGCTCAGTCCCACCAATTTCTCTAGGAGCAGATAGCAGATGCTATATGTGTGGGAAAAGGCCACCAGGAAGGCCTGCTGGAACCCCTCCATAACCCTGCTTGGCTCCACTGTGAGCTTTGGGTAATAGGAAGGATGAAGAATGCCTCCCTAGGCTGGTGTTATGAAGCAATACGGAAAGCACTTCCAACATTCATGTATGGGCATCTGGCAGTGTGGGAAAAGCAGAATATTTTAGAAAGGAAGAATGAAACCCAAGTTTAAACAGCATTTTTTTTTTTTATCCTATTTCTTTACGTTGTTGTTTGGGGTGAGGTATTTCTGGATTAAAGTCTCAACAACTCTGGTTTCTGAAACCTTTGTCATATTACTAGTAGGTTTAAAGAAAATTTATTCTACAAATTTATCTTCCACACAATCGCTTTATTGCCTGAGGGAAGGGGAGACTAAACAAAACTTTCACATCATGAAAAAGGACAGAAAAATGACGTGTTTAAAATCTTCAGATCGTTCTTTGGGGCACTGTTCTATGAGTTGTGACTAACCAGCATTGGGAAATTGTTTGGCAAAACCCTGAGGTGTGGGTGCAAATATGTCACAGGGATAAGAACTAGAATTCTTCACTTTTAGCTGGACCTTACAAAGAGCTAGATATATCAGGGTTAGTGTCCTAGTTTCAGAACAAGATGTTCCATCTGTCCTTGTGATCATTTTGTTCTTTGCATGACTCAGAGACCTTTTTTCAAGACAGCAACACCATTTTTTAGGGTAGAGTGGGGAGCTGGAGATTTAGGATGACCAAAGTCATTGAAGAACAACAGCAACAACAATAACAAAAAACAGGCTGTGTCTTCCCCAAAACAAATTTGACATGCCTTTTCCTGATAAGGAACCTCCAGGGGAGGTAGAGGATTAGTCACCTGGAAAAACTTTCAGATTTTTAAGGGTAGACAAATGCAAAGACAAAGTTCTTCCACCATGGGAATGGTGTAAAAGTGAGTTAGCTCAGTCGGCATAGGGAGGTGAGAAGACGTTATCTACAAACACAACTTTTTCCAGTGGCTGAGTAAACAGAGACATTTGGTTTGGCACTCACTGGCTGCAAGAGAGGAAAGGGCCCTTACCAAATCCTGAGTTTTCCTTAAATGTTCCTTGAATTGAGAGACACAGTTGCCTGGTCTCCTGCAGTCTATTCTCTGTGAGGAATGTCTTCCCTAGCTTTTTGGCCCTTGTAGTCCCCATTGTGTGGGGATTAACCCTTTGTCATCCAAAGCCTTCCTTTATCTTTGGAACTCTTTCTCCCCATTCATTGTCTCTTGCTTTGGTGCATCTGTCATTAGTCTAGAAATGCCAGAGGAGGAGGTGACCATCTGCAGATCTTCCTATAAACTTGTGAACTCACAATTTTTGCATGAGCATGAGAACTTGCCTTTTCACACACTAATACACTTTTTGTTTATTTTTGTTTTGGGGCCACATCCAGCAGTGCTCAGGAGTTACTCCTGGTTCTGAGCTCAAAAATTACTCCTGGCGGTGCTCAGGAACCATATGGGACGCCGGGGATCGAACATGGAATAGCTAGGCAAATAAATGCCCTATCCTCTGTACTATCACTCCAGCCCCTCACAAACTCTAATAGTATTATTTGGACTCACTCCATTCAGAAATTAGGGCTGTAGAGGCCAAAGCATGCGCACCCAGCCATCACAAGCAGATTGGCCCCCCGAAATAGCATCCCCTCTGATGTCAACCTGTGCTTTTAAGATCTGTGGCCTGTTTGCCACACAGGGAGCAGAAAACACGGCTCAGATACTCTTTTCGGCTCCCACTTCCCTCCTCCGCCCACAGTTCAGGATACACAAAGTCAGCAAATTTTATGAAGTGCTGTTGTGCTCTCCTGTCCCTGGCATCCATCATGGTCACACTCCCAGCTCTCTGGAGCTTGACCCTCACTCACAGGGAAAAGTTCGAAACAAAGAATTCCTGGAAACTGAGATGGAGGATGGCAGGGAGACTTCTTTCCTGGGGGCACTGGACAAGAAGACTAAGCTGTGTTTCTGGGAATAGTCTGCCCTGGCTTTCTGCACAATAGGGGCCCTTGGTTTTTGACTTGGAGTTTTGGAGCGAGTTCTGAATGTAGCATGTGTGCCTGAGTGATGGGCTCGATATTTACACAAGCCACAGCGATAAGTGCACATATGTTTTTAATGTTTTGGCTTTCTGCACCACAAACATGTCAGCCTGCACACACTGACGTGCTGTGGGGCTGGTTTTTGAACAGAGGGTTTCCCCGGTGGTACCAAAGCTAATACCTTTGTAAAGCCACATTGAATCATACACTTACTGCCTGCTCTGGTTTGAGGGACACTTGAAAAGGTGCTGCCTTTTAAAAGTCGAGTTCCGATGACTCTTTCTGCTTGCCTTCGCTGAATCAAGCCCACCAGTGGGTCATTTAAATGCAGACTTGGTCTCTCTAGATACCCCTGGAACTCCTTTGCACCAAGTTGTACTATTTGTCCTACAACTCTACAGGAGGTGGGGGGGGGTGGTGGAGACAGAGAGAGAGAAACAGAGAGACAGAGAGAGACAGAGACAGAGAGACAGAGACAGAAACAGACAGAGAGACATAGAAAGACAGAGAGAAAAGTCTTTATGATGGCAGGGATTTGCAAGTGGCTAGTTTTTTTTTCTGTGAGCTGACTCCAGCAGTTCCTTCCAAAGTTCCATCTTCTCTTTAGCCTTCCCACCTAGTCCTTTTTTTCCTTTTCCTTGGTGGCCCCCTTCTTTTATTGATTGATTGATTGATTATTTATTCATTGGGTTTTGTTTCCTAAGGGGTGTGACCCGTGTTGAGGTCTCCGTCCGAGGAGCCCCTCTGGCAAGGGAAGCGATTGGCTCCCGGGGCCGGTGACTGACGGGCTAAATGAGTCGCGGCTCCCCAGCAGCCGGGAGCTGATTGGCCGGCGCGAGAGCCTGCGAGGGCTTCGGCGAGGGAGCACCGGGCACTCGGGTCCTGCAGCCTCGCGAGTGGGGACCGCGCGTCCGCCTCGCCCGCCTCGCCCGCCCGCCAGCGCGCGCGTCGTGCCCGGAGCCCGGAGCCCGCCGCCGCCGCTCCTGGAGCCGCCACCCGCCGCGGAGCACCCGCAGGCGCTGGGCTTCGGGCAGAGCCGGGCCGGGCCGGGCCGGGGAGCGCGGGGGCCGGCGCCTTTTGTCCCCGCAGAGCCGCCGAAGTTGGCCCGGGGAGCGCACGCGGGTCCCGATGGCGCGGGCGGCGAGCGGCGCGCCCGGCACGGGCAGCGGGCGGCGCGGGGCGGGCTGGGGCGTGCTGCTGGCGTGGGCCGCGGGGCTCGTGGCGGCGGGTCCGGCCGGGGCGAGCGAGTACGACTACGTGAGCTTCCAGTCGGACATCGGCGCGTACCAGAGCGGCCGCTTCTACACCAAGGCGCCGCAGTGCGTCGACATCCCGGCCGACCTGCGGCTGTGCCACAACGTGGGCTACAAGAGGATGGTGCTGCCCAACCTGCTGGAGCACGAGACCATGGCCGAGGTGAAGCAGCAGGCCAGCAGCTGGGTGCCCCTGCTCACCAAGAACTGCCACATGGGCACGCAGGTCTTCCTCTGCTCGCTCTTCGCGCCCGTCTGCCTCGACCGGCCCATCTACCCGTGCCGCTGGCTCTGCGAGGCCGTGCGCGACGCGTGCGAGCCGGTCATGCAGTTCTTCGGCTTCCCCTGGCCCGACATGCTCAAGTGCGACAAGTTCCCCGACGGCGACGTCTGCATCGCCATGACCCCTCCCAATGCCACCGAGGTCGCCAAGCCCCAAGGTGAGGCCGGGCGCGGACGGTCGGTCCCTCGCGCGGACCCCGGGCTCCCGGCGCGCTCCTCCCCGCTGCCGGCTCTCCGGGGCGCGACAGGTTTTCAGCTCGGCTCCCGGTCCTCGCCTTTGGCTGGCTTGGCCCGGCCCTCCTCACTTGCCCTCCCGGGCCGTTCCCCAACTCCTTCCCAGATCGGAGCTGTCGGCGGGTTCTTCTAGAAACAGTGCTCAGCGCTAGAGAACCTGCCTGAACTCTCTCCTCTGGGAGTGGACCGAGTGCCCGTCCCCAGGATTTGAACACTTCAGAGCGCCCCGGGTGGAATGGAGGTGGAGGGGGGGACCCAACCCCAAGGCTAAGAAAAAGCTAAGACACGTTTTTGTTCATTTTAATTGGTTCGATGAGGATTAAATGCACACACACACACACACACACACACACACACACACACACACACACACACGCACGCACACACACACGCACACACACAAGCGCGCGCACACACACCCCACAAAACCCTCCAGCAAGGCAGCTCCAATACCACTATGTAAAACTGGCTGAAAAGTTTAGAAACTGGGTTTTTTCTGTTTGTCCCCCTTTTCAGAAGGTCGCTGTGCCGGCTGGCTGCAGAGTTAGGGGAAGGAAAGTCTTATCTCTCATTCCTGCATACCCCCCGCGAGCCTCTCATTTGCACAAATCCTCGGGTAATTAGAAAGTTAAAAGTGTAATTATTGCATTGTTCATCTCTCCTTAGGGAGCGAGGCTAGTAAAGTTGGAGACTTCCTTAACCAGCGTAAGGGTTCTTTCCGAATCTCGCTTAACGATAATTCTCAAGCAGAGGAAAAAAATTCTCAGAGAAGTAAAACAAAGAGAACAAACCAAATGAAGAACTTAACTTCCTCCTCTCTTCCCTAAAACTCCAAAGACTCGATACAATGACTGGCCTAATCTTCAGCCTGGAATTATTTGCTAGCAGAGTTGAGAATCAAAGATGTGGAAATAATCTGGTCTGGACAGAGTACATCAGGCATGTTTAGTACCTGGGTACTTTAGCACCTGACCCCAGACCTCTTTGAGGAAGGTGTTTGGGGGTGAAGTGAGGGTTCCCTGTGCTTTTTTTTTTTATCTTAAAAACATTATTTTTTAATGAACTAAGGCATGTAGTGTAGTAGTTAAGTCACTTGTCTTGCATGTGACCAACTCCAGTTCAATCGATGGTACCACATTTGGTTCCTAAAACAATGCTAGATGTGACTCTAAGTATCACCAAGTATGGCCCAACACAACAAGAAATCTTCTAAATTATGGTTTAGGTAACATGTTTACAACTTTTAAGGTTTATGGTGTTATTGCATCTAAGCAACCCCAAAGTGCCCATGACCTATGACAGCTTTGTGGTTATTCCACCAGTTTAAGGGTTGGGGGTATGGATGGGGAAAGAGGTGCCTATGTTTGGAATGCTCTTGGTTATTTTTAGAGGTTTTGGGGTGGAAATCAGCTAATAGAGACCAGGGTTGGTGGCATGGACATTGATCGAATGGCAAAGCAGTATGGAAGACAGCAGGCTTCCCAGAGTATGAGGTCGGAACAGCTCTGCTCTGTAACCTGGGCATCTATCTATCTGTATGGGGGTGAACCTTTGGGAAAAGCAGTTCTTGGAGAGCCAGAGCTAAGCAGTTACTTAGAGTGGACAAAGCAGGTTGTGTTCTGTGTGGGATCATTGCCTGCAGCGCATAGTATGTTCCTTCTCTCCTTCCTCAGCTGACTGGGAGATTGGTGAGCTTGCCCTAGAGGCTGGGGCCACCTCTGTCTGGGAGTTTGAAGTGATGTCTCTCTGGGGTAGTTTATAGACATGCAGTATAAACTTTTGGGGGAGCATTATTTGAGGAACCGTCTTCTCCAACTCTTACTCCTTGACTGATGTTTCATGTTTATTACTGCCTCATTTCAGTCTTTTATATTTTCCCTCTCTGTCCTCTCCTCTATCCCAGGAGGGCCTATGTGGTCATCTCAAAGATCATCTGCTGAACAGAGCAATCTGGGACGGACCAGTCAGGTGTGAATATGGGACTTGGGAATAGGGCACCCTCTTTGTTTCTAGTGAGAGGCTGTGCTGGTTTGTCCCTTGGTGTCTGTAAGCACCACCTAACTTCTGAACTTGTTTGGCTGACTGCCATTAACATAGAGAGGTGTATGGGGGGGGGGGAAGGCTGTGCGTATGTTTGTGTGTGGGGCTGTGTGTGTGTGTATACATGCGTTGTATATATGTTTAGGGGCCTGTTGAGACAGACCATACTTTATGGCTTCTGGTTCTTGAATAAGATCTACTTTCAGATGAGAAAAAAGTACATGTAGTAATCTTTCCTTAAAGTGCAAACCAAGTTTCCAAAGTAAGACTTCTTTGCACACTGTAGATTGGTTTCTATTTGCATATATGGTCATGCATGATTTTAGAGTGTGAGGCTGGCCATATGTTTAAAGATAAACTTGACCAGGAGAAATTGTTCAAAAGAAAAAAAACTTCTAAGATATCTGTATCTCTTAGGAGACAGCAATTCTTCTTTTTCCAGAGTTGTTCTCAGTACTGCAGTTATTTTAGAACTCTCTACTCCTGGTTGACAATTTGTGCTTCTTTGCCAAGTTGTATTGATTGACCCTAGTGTGTCTAGTGTATGAACTGATATATGAACCCCATATCTTTTTACTCAAGTCAGCTTTATTTCTTGTATTTTCTGAATGTCTTGTTCTACTTAATTGTTTAATCATATAAATTAATTGAATCACTGTGAGATACAAATAACAGAGGTGTTCAAAATTGAGTTTCAGTCATACAATGCCCAACATCCATTCCTTCACCAGTGCACATTTCCCACCACCAATGCCTCCAGTATCCCTCCTGCTCTCCCCACTGACTGCCTCTGTGGCAGACATTTCTCTCTCTCTCTCCCTCTCTCCCCCCTCTCTCTTTCTCTCTCTCTCTCTCTTCCTTTTAGACACTGTGGTTTTCAATCCCCCTATACTTTTAGTTTGCTTTCTTTTGTTTAAGCATAATGTGCATACTATCAGCTTGACTCTTTAAGTCACATGCTTTAGGGCACAACACCCTCCTTTCCCCCTTTCCAGTACGGTTATTGTTGTACCTTCTTCCAGGATGGAACTGGCCAGGAAAGAACTGCTTTGTGTGTGCTTGTGTGTGAAATTGTACTCATCATACTTGTGTCCTTGTGATATAGATGCATGTGCTCTGGATCTGTGTGCAATTATGTGTATGGGCGTGCTTGTCTGCATGAGTGAGTGTATGCTTGCATGTGAAAGCACATATATTTTGCTGTGTGTATTGATTTTCCTTGAAGAGTTTTTGGATTATACCTAGCAATACTCAGGAGCACTAGTTCCTGGCTCTATGCTTACTCTTTGCACAGGCTACCATACATGGTGCCAGGATCAGAAGCAAAATTCAAAGCCAGCACCTTAACCCTTCTCTGTATTTTCTTTGACCTATGTGCATTTATTTATAAAGGTTTGCTTACTTCTGACTTCAATGCTGGGCTCCTACTTCCCTTAAATATGAATAAAACACAAATCTTAGATTTTTGTTCCTTTGCTGTAAGCTTTATTTTAAGTACTTCTGAAATTAACCAGTTAATTCTAGTCTTAGATGAATGACTGGTGAATTTTTCCTGTTTGAGGCAGCCTCAGGGCCCCAAGGATGCCCCCAGAGGGGCCCAGATTAATATTGCATTACACATTCCTCCCTTCTCTGGATCAACTGCTCCAGGGTTGGCTAAAAGAAAAACTGACATGGGGAAAACCTACACTAGGAACACACAAAGCTCACCCCAGTTAGTGCCTTCAACACACTAAAGCCAAATGGAATTGATGAGACTGAAGAAACTTCCCTGTGGGATACAGAGCCTTGCTGCCCAATAGACTCGGGGTAACTCAGAGTAACTCAGAGTTTGTAGAAAAGAGGATGTGTGTGTGTGTGTGTGTGTGTGTGTGTGTGTGTGTGTGAGAGAGAGAGAGAGAGAGAGAGAGAGAGAGAGAGAGAGAGAGAGAGAGAGAGAAATGGAAGGAGTCTTTACGGTCTGAACTGATTGCTTTGCCATTTATTTGGTTGTTTGTGTTTATGGAGCCTTGTAACAACATAACTTTCACTTTAATTGTTTTTAAAAATAATCTAAATCAGGAAAACTCCTAAAACTCAGTCACTTTCCTCGTATAGATAATTTCCTGTTGTATGCATTTCCATATTAGGGCTTTCATTTCCCTGGGTTTCTCCCCATGAAAGCAGAAACCACAGCGCAAAATTCTATGTAAATTTTTTTTCTCTATGTAAGTTTTATCTTTGCAGAACTCAAAGAGAATTTCTGACTTCTAAATCTAGAAACAGACACACAGCCTTTTGCTTGGAACAGTGGCTCTGGTTTTTTGCTACTGAAAATCTGATTTGGTCTCTGGGCCAGATGAAACTGTCCATAAAAATGAAGTTGTGTAGTCTCCACAGGGCCATGTGGGGAATCTGGTAGAAGGGTTTATGTGTGTGGAGTCCTTGGGTATATTACCTTGTCACTGTTTAGAGACAGCTCACCAGCTCTTCATCAGTCATATGTAGGGCAACATAGACCTAATAGGGCAGTGTAGTTTCTGCCTTATCATTCATTGTGGGAGACTTTGCCTATATTCCTTAGCATAGCAGAACACAGTGGGAAAGGAGATGCTGTTACCAAAGCCTGGAGGTGTGAAAAGGAAGAAGACAAACAAACATATCTGAGCAGAGTTTTCTTGATGTATCTGTCCTGTGCACTTCAGCTCCAGACTGACTTGAACTTCAGGGATGAGATAGAGTTAAAGTTCTGTGCATAGACCTAATATTTTTCCATCTAGATCTTAGATGAAACTCATGGTGTTAGCAGATGATAGTGTTGGTGAAGGTGATAGTGCAGATGATGATGATGAGAAAGCCCTTTACCCTGTTAGGGATTCTACCATTCCCCTTTCTTTTTGCCCTTCCCAGAGCACCTTACTTCTTAGAGATCTCTAGCAACAGCAGTATTTTGTTTGAAGGAGGAATCTGACCTCAGTCTCAAAAACCTCTTCCTCCTTGGATGTAGCTACCTTGTAATGGCCTTTATACTACACACACACACACACACACACACACACGTAGAAACACACACCTCACACACCTTTCTCCTGTCCTGCACTATCCTAGTTTGTGACAGCTCCTATGAGCGCCTCTTTCAGCCCTTTCTAGGCAGGAATTGCAGCAGCCCTTTGGAGAGGAGTATTCTGGATCCTGTGGTGGGAGTTTGTAAATTTGGCTGTGTTTCTTCCTTGGCTCCTGAAAAGCTAGAAATATCAATAGATTGTCTTACAGTGAATTTGAGAATCGGAAGGGAGCAAGAATCAGAGCAGGGCAGAGGTTAGAGGAAGAAAAGAATAAAAAAGGAACAATGGGATAGGCATGTTTTCTCAAGAATCCATCAAGTCCTAACTTACGGCTCCATATAATACTGGTTTTAGTGCTTGTATCATACATAGTCAGCAGTTCTTGCTCCCAATTTTTCAAGTTACCATGTATCTGTTGATGAACTTAGGTCCTGGGTACTTTAACTCCTGGGATCTCTGAGATTTCAGAAGACTTTTAAACTACTTTCAGCCTGATCCACTTGGGCATTCCTTCTTGTACTTCGTTATCCATTACTCACAGCTCCTGTTTCTCTTTTTCCCTTCCTAGGCACAACTGTGTGTCCTCCATGTGACAACGAGTTGAAATCTGAAGCCATAATTGAGCATCTCTGTGCAAGCGAGTTTGGTAAGAAAGTGTCTGGAATTTGTCATTCTCTGCTTCCTCCTGGTCTGTGTTTCTGGCAAACAGACCCTGTTGAAACATCATTTTTGAGTTTGCTTTCCTTTATCTCCACCCTCTTGAAATGGCTGCTGTTCTCAAACAGTGAAACAGAATAGATAGTTTGGGAAACTGGCCAGTCTCCATGAAAGTCAAACTTGGCTTCTGCATTTTGGGTGTGGGATTTCTAGGAGAGAACGGAGAGATGAAGGGGACAGGTAGAGAGGAGCTCAGATAAAAATGATCCATGGAAATTTTTAGGAGGTCCAAGGCATAAACTGGGGCTTGCCTTCTATGCACACTGACCTCCCGAGTGGACAACATTGCTCTGTTCAGGCTCTCAAATGTATGATTGTAGTATATTTTCTCAAGGACGAGGAGGAACCCAAGAGAAAACCTGAATCTCATTCTTTCAAAGGATACATTCTCTCATGCTTGTCTTTAATTTTTATGACAGCTGAGAAGTAGATTAGGCCAGTTCTACTCCATAGATCCTGTATCCATTGAACAGTATGGTGCTTATAATTCTGCATTGTGTCCCCAAATTTAGGAAAAACATGCTTGTTGATGAGAGGAGCCTTTATGACTTTTCAGAGTTATGTAGACTACTTGTTTTTATTAACTAATGATAAGAAAATACATGAAACTGGGGCTGTAGTGATGGCTCAGCGGTAGGGCATTTGCCTTGCATGCGGCTGACCCAAGACGGACTGTGGTTCAATCCCAGGCATCCCATATGGTCCCCCAAGCCAGCAGTTTTTTCTGAGCCCATATCCAGGAATAATCCCTGACTGTCAACAGGTGTGCCCCCCCCCCCAAAAAAAAGAAAATACATGAAACTGTCATTTACTGGCAAAATTCTGACATGTATGTGTGTGCATCCAGAAGTCGAAGAGAATTGTGCATTTGACAGAAGTGATTTCAGGTATTTGCAGCTGGGACCAAAGACAAAACTTGGAGAAATCAAACCATTTGTCAGAGAGCTTCTTGAGAATGGATGCATTTTCCATGAATTATTTCTATATTAGGTTTTTCTGCTGCCTCTTTTGTGCTGACTGGAGGATCACAGACAGGTTTTTTAGAAAAATTTGCGCTGCTGTGCATTTTGTTTCTGATATTTTTCAGACCCCTTCTCTTTGCTGACATTAAAATGAACATAAAATGATTTAGGGGTACCTAGAGTGATATATGTAAACTCTGGTAACCTTTCCTTTTATTAAAAGTATTATTTGTCTCTTGAGGTTCACACTCTGGCTTCACAAGCTGGCAAAAATCGGATTGAACCTTCTACTAAAAGGCTGTGGTGCATAGCCCACTCAGGCTGCCCAGCAACATGCTTTTCTTTTCTTTTCTTTTTTTGGTTTTTGGGTCACACTCGGTGACATCTGGCGGTGTTCAGGGGTTACTCCTGGGTTGTGCTCAGAAATTGCTCCTGGCAGCCTCAGGGACTATATGGGATGCTGGGATTCAAACCACCATTGTCCTGGGTTGGCTGCGTGCAAGGCAAGCACCCTACTGTTGTGCCATCTCTTTGGCCCCAACATGCTCTTCTTTTCTTTTCTTTTTTCTTTTTTTTTTTTTTTTGGTTTTTCGGGCCACACCCGTTTGATGCTCAGGGGTTACTCCTGGCTAAGTGCTCAGAAATCGCCCTGGCTTGGGGGGACCATATGGGAGGCCGGGGGATCGAACCATGGTCCTTCCTTGGCTAGCGCTTGCAAGGCAGACACTTTACCTCTAGCGCCACCTCATCGGCCCCCAACATGCCTTTCTTGATTAAATGTCTTCCCAAGGTCCATTCTGACACAAGAAAAAGGATAAACAATTTCATAAAAATATGAACAAAAAGCTTTTCTTTAAAATATTTTAATGAGATTGTATGGTTTATAATACTATTAATAATGTTTTCTCATGCACACAAATCCAACACCACATCTATTATCAGTGTACCCACCTGTAAAGCTTTTTTTTTTTTTTTTAAGAGTTGAATTGCTGTGGATTCATAAATTCTTCTCACAGTCTTTCTTTCTTTCTTTTTTTTTTTTTTTTAGCCTTTCTTTTTTTTTATTTAAACACCTTGATTACATACATGATTGTGTTTGGGTTTCAGTCATGTAAAGAACAATTTTTTGGGGGGAGTTTTGGGCCACACCTGGAGATGCTCAGGAGTTACTCCTGGCTATGTGCTCAGAAATTGCTCCTGGGTTGGGGGACCATATGAGATGCTGGGGATCAAGTCTCAGTTTGTCCTAAGTCAGCCATGTACAAGGCAAACACCTTACCACTGTGCTGTTGCTCCAGTCTTCTGAAAATCCTTTATTGTCTGATCAAGGCAGGAAGATTCTGCCCAGAACTAGCTGTGCTCATAAAGGATCCTCATTAGGCAAAACTAAGGGGTCACATTTAAATTATATTAATCCTTTTTAGATATTGTAAATCATTCTGTTCACTTTTAGATATGGTCTCTTGTCATTTTAAGAAACACAGGATATCATATTAAACTCTGAAAGGCCATATCATTTGATATTTTCTGCTTAGATGATTTCTACTAGGTTCAGCACCTAAGGAGGGTAGGTGATGGTAAACCTTAGAATAGAGTTTGTGGAGATAATTGGTAGGTGGCACCTTCCATGTAGGGCAGGGGTGTCAAACTCAATTTACCTGGGGGCCGCAGAAGGCAAAGTCGGGGTAAGGCAGGGCTGCATAAAGGATTTCGCTTACCGAATATTCGCAATAAAAAATCGCATTAATAAGAAAAAAATTGCAAAGAATCGCATTAAACATTTGCATACCCCGAATGGAACTGCTCGGGGTATGCGAATGTTTAATGCGATTTTTTCTTACTAATGCGATTTTTATTGCGATTATTCGGAGCGAATAATCGCGATACTGCGATATTTGAAGGCCAGCCGCGGGCCACAAAATGTTGTATGGAGGGCCTCAAACGGCCCGTGGGCCGTGAGTTTGAGACCCCTGATGTGCATTCAAAGTCAATATAACTGATGTAAAAACTTCCTGAGTTAACACACCACATTCTTATTGTTTACAGAAGGGTGCATTAGATCTTATTTTAGTAGCTAGTCTTGAGTTTGAGTGATCAGTTCTTTGAGACTGTTCTTTTGGTGCTGAGGGTTTTATTTTTATTTTGAGAACTTTTGAATTTTACATTACATCTTGTTTAGACCACTTACTCTATGAATAGAAACTCTGATTTTTCCCAGTCAGAGTTCTGTTATTCTGGTGTGCTGCCTTTCTCATTTAATATATGAAGAGCTGGGATTTGCTATAAAAATGTTTTAAAAGTTTGACACAGGTATGCTAATGTAGGACTTGAAAAAAATTTTTATCACAGTTCAGGTAATATGGTTACTATAGTTTTAATTTATAGAATTGTTATATATAATTGTAATTATATTATTATGCTTATATATAGTTATAGTTCTGTTGTCATATATATAATTATTTATAGGACTTAGTTATAGAATAACAAAAGTTATTGCACTGTCTCCCTCATACTAACATTACCAAAGTGCCTATGACCCTCCACCACTGTCCCCAGGTCACCTCCAGAGAGAGATCTTTTGTTATTTTGCTTGTAATATTCTTCTAAGACATTAAATCGGATTTCCTCCCACTTTCTCTGCAGGGGTGAGCTTTGTTCTTTTCAGCTCCTCACGAGAAATAGCCATGTTGAGAAGATTGTTTCTGAGCTAAATTCATTTCTAGTAAGAGAGGCAGTCAGCCACACTGATGGGATTCAGTTAAGAAACAAAGAAATGCACAGTGAGAACTGATGTGAAGGAGAAGAAAAACAATATTTTACTCTTTACTCCACTGATCAAACTGTATCATGGCCCCAACATCCTTGATTGGGGAGACACCAAGTTGTTATCAGTTTCTTTGTGAACACTAGGAAAAGGGATGTGTTTCTCTGTGATCCCCTTCCTCCCTGTACATTGGTGAACTCCTGCTGATTTTGTGGAGCTGGACCTGCTTACCCCACTGCCTCCTTCCTGTGGGTGCATTTTGATCTCTAACAATTTAGTTTGGCTTCTTATTCTTGCACTGTACTCTTATTTTCCCCCTTCAACAGGGAAAACCTTCAGTAGAGGCCCAGATACTCCTCGCTGAACGACGAAGTTAAGAGAATTAGTTGTTAAGTGAGGAACTAACTGCATGTACTGTATACAGTAGTTTAGTATATGCACAGTATTCTGAATAAGTAAAATAACGAGAAAGATCAAACTGAAAACTTATTTTAATTTGCATAGGTTGTGTAATTTACACACAGTACTGCAATGTATTACAGAACATGAAGTTAGTAATGTAGGTACATTAAAGCACCAAAAACCACAGTACTGTACTGTAGAGTGTACAAGATGGAAAAAGGATATTTAAAATAAAATAATGGTGAAGAGATGGTCATAAGTGTGAGCGGTCGCTAAACAGGTAGGTCGTCGGTAAGCGAGGAGGATCTGTACTTGTATATTTATGGTCAAGTATGCACTTGAATCAGCCTCAAGCATCAGATGTTGGAAATACCCAAAATTAGAGGGTGCAAAGTCTCCAAATTCAACATTGCAACTGGCCTGACCTACTGGATTTCAAGAAGGACACTCTTGTCTGATTTTTAGTTGTTCTTTTTATCTTGTTCTATGACTACAAGATCTTGCTTTTTTCTCTTAAACAGGCCAATATAACATTGCAAGTAACTACTATATGGGATGCTGGGATTTGAACCACTGTCTGTCCTAAATCAGCTGCATGCAAGGCAAATGCCCTACCACTATGCTATCTCTCCAGCTCCAGAGTGTTTATTTTTAAATTATTTATTTAGAGTTTGGCCAAGTCAGTGGAACACAAGGATTTACTTCTGACTCTAATCTCAGGATCACTCCTGGAAGATTCAGGTGGTTGTATGAGGTGCCAGGGATTAATCTCAGGTTAGCTGCATGTACACTTTCTGGTCACTCTCCCCACATGTGATATATGATATGTGATATGTGTCAGTCTTTTTATGACTGATTTAACTCAACATGAGTTAAGTTAACTTAACTCAACTCACATCGTGGTGAGTTATATGACTTTTTTTTCTTATAATTGAGTAATTCTCCATTGTGTATATCTTTATTTTTTTCTCTTTTTCAGTGGATGGTTTTGGATCACAGTTGGCTATGCTCAGGGTTTATTTCTATGGAGTTTTCGGAACCCTGTGTGTTGCTGGAGATCAAAACCTGGCTGGCTACATGCAAGGCAATCACTTTACAAACTATACTTTCTCTCCAACCCATATAACAACTTATTTATCAAGTTATCTGTTTTGGACACTTTGATTGTTTCTAGATCTTGGCTATTTTGAATAGTGTATACAATGAACAGTAGAGCACAGATGGCTTTTTTTGAAATATTTTTTTTTCTTGTTGGGTCCTTGGGGTAGATGCCAAGAAATGGAATTGATGGATCACATGGAAACTCAGTTTTTAGTGTTTTGAGAAGTTTCCATACTATTTTCCATAGAAGCTAAACCAGTTGACATTCTTTTAACCATATCTGTACTAGCATTGATAAACTCTTGGAATTGGAATATAGAACTAGTTATCAAACAGTGGTGGGAGAGGAGAGGAGGGTGAGAATGAAGACCAGACTAGAAGAGATGTATGGATAGTGGTGAAAGATATGAAGACTTTGGTGGTGGTGGTGGGTAGTAATTTTGAATGTTAATAACATAAATTGTATTGCAATATAAAATTACAATAACAAAAAAGTTTACTAGTCTTTTTGAGAACTTCCTAAGAGAATTGCTTTTAAAGGCTTCACTCCTTCACAAAGCTGTGCTCTAGTCTTCATGGTTTACTATGCTTTCTTTGGAGGCATGATGTGCATGACACTCTCTGAAGAGCAGTTTGATTTCTTGGAACAAAGCTCAACCTTTCTAAATCAAGTCATGGTTGCTGTAGGAAGCAACTTGGTGGAAGGAGCAGATCCCTGAAGATTTAGTGCAACATCTGTAAGCTGCTGGGGTTAGGTTCTACATTTTATCTCATGCTCACCAAATGTAAGATAGCTTTTCATGGTGAGACACATACTCTACTTTATACTACCGATATAGAACACATGCTTTCAGGTAAAATAGAAAAGTAATCTGTGTCTTAGAATGATTATATTTGGGCTTGTTTATACTTCAGTAGTCCTGGCACAGCTGGAGGCATAAAAGAAAAGTTTGTTTTATGGGTATAGGAATGATGAGGAAACATGGAAATTGGATTTCCTCTTTTTATAAAAAGTGAAGAAAACTCCTTTCCAATTGAATATGTGTAACTTGTTTATTCAGTTCAAGGAGGATGCATGCTCTGCTTTGGGTGACTAAATATATATTTATATGTCAAAAATGAAACAGAAACAAATTCAAAAAAGCCCTAGCATCAATAAATGTAGCTCAGTCAGAGTTAAATTAAATAGACATGGAAGAAGGAACTGGTACCTCAGGGTAAAGGTTGCCAGGCAGAAAACAACTATTTTTCATTGTCAGTGAAGATCTTGAAAATACATATCCTATCCACAGGTCTGGAAATAATTGGAAGGAGTTATAGCATTTTATGTGTAGTAAAAATGGGGCCAGTGCCACAGTGTATATGCTGTAATAGCTTATACTTTGCATACCCTTTCCCCAGTACATTCTTAGTCTTGCCAGGCAAGGAGGTCACAGAAGATATATAGTCAGAGGCCCTGGCTCTACCAGCAGCATGGCCTTTGAAGTCCTGAAGTTGGCTAGAGGAGTTGTGAGGTCAATTACCTGCTCAGCCCCTCACCTAGGAGCCTGCCCAGAGGAAGCAGATTTAGGGCAGTTTGAATTGGGGTTATGTGAGGGGCACTATGCTCTGATGTCAGGTTAAGAAAAAACCGGAGAGAAAACTTTTTTTTTTTTTTTTTTATCTCTGATGAGCATGGTGCACTCTATCTTCATCTTTAAAGTTTTCTTGATTGTAAGTGTTATGGGAAGATACTAAGATAAAGTAAATTTCTATTTGGGAAAAGCATTTTGCTCTAGCACTTTATGCCTATGAATGTCTGTTGAAGTCGGAGAAAGGACACAGATAATCAGGTTCCATGAATGCTTCCCCTGGCATAGAGTTCAAGCCTCTGTCCACTATAGTACACATAACCTGCAACACTAGGCAAATTTCTTAACCTTCCCAGGTCTTATTTTTCTCTATTAAATGATAACTATACCCCAGCATAGGCTTTAATGAAGACTTGATAAGACAGGGTATCAAGAACCTAATCCTGGGTTCTACACTTGCATGTGGGTGCACTTTTCAGGGTTTGAAGTAGCACAATGATCTATGGCAGACAAGGCCTTCCAACAAAGAAGTGATGCATTTCAGAATCTCCTTGACTTTGGCTGTCAGTAGAGTCATTTGAGTGTGTGTAAAATACACATCATGTGACTTAATTTCAATCTCTTTGCAATGTGTAGAATTGATTGCTTTTTTTTTCTTTTTTAAATCATATGCTGTTGTGCTTGGGAGTTATTTCTGACTTGGCGCTCAGGAGTCACTCCTGTCTGGGTGTGATCAGGGATCCATGCAATGCTGGAGGATTGAACCAGGGTCTCCAACATGCAAAGCATGTGCTCCTGCCCTTTGAGCCATTTCCCAATCCTTGGTTGTTTTTCTTTATCTTAGGTGGGACAGGATTGGCTCATATCTTCTCTCCTCTTCGTGCAACTCTTAAGTTTTTTCTTGACTGGTCAGTGACTAATCAGTGTGGTTTGGGAATCTTTTGATGCATTTTCCAGCTGTTAATTCTGTGATTTTCCTGGTTCTGACTAGTCCTGACCCATTGTCTAAATTTACTTTCTCATATTTTTTTCATTATTTTGGATAAATAGATACAACAGGGCTTACAGTTTCTACTTTTTGAAATGCATGGTTAATGATATTAAGTACATTCACATTGCTGTGAGACTATCTCTATGCTCTGTAGAAATTTATTTGTTATCATCTCAAACTGAAATACTAAAACCTAGATAATAAAGATAATCTTTCATTTTTCCTTTCTTCTGCCTTCAAAACCACCATGCTGTTTTCTCTCTGACTATTCAAGTCTGACTATTCTTGTTCCTGACCATATGGTAGAATCCTGCCATATATGTCCTTTTGTGCCTGGCTTATATCACTTAGCATGCTGGCCTTATCACATGGCATAAATAAAGATACCATGGTAAAGGGAAGCAAAGAGATGGATTCACTTTCATGTTCATCTTTGTTATCTGAAACTTTTCAGCTGCAGAAAAAAAATGGGATAAGTAGACCATTTAAGCCCACATAAATAGCCAATTTCTTTGTATGCTGCATTGCTCATCTCTTTACTTGGTCACTCAAAAGATTTGATGAGCTGAATGTGACCTCAAAATTGAGCTAATCTAAGGCTCTCATTTTTACACACAGGAAAATTAGATGCAGGTAAAGTAGTTAGTCATTTGCCTAAGGCCACTCCACCTGGCACTTCTTAACAGTTTTTGTTCTCACCAGCTCTTACCTGGTAACCAGTCTGGATTCCATACCCTTCCTCCTTCATGTTCTCTCACGCCCATCACATTCTCATCTTGCCAGGAATGGTCGAGGAGGCTCCCTGGGAATGGGCATGGCAGCCTCTTTTCTTCTTTTGGCCTGTGGGATATAAAATGAAATGTCTATGGTGAACACAAAAAAGTCTTTTGGAAATTATTTGTTTCTTTGTGGAGAGACAGGAGGTGTGGTGGAATAGAAAGAACATTGGCTTTGGACCAGACAGACTTGGATTAAACCCAGTAGTATAAATTGAGCGACCATGAGATCTCTTAACTTTCCTAAACCTGTCTCTTCATTTGCAAAATGTGGATATTGATTTCTATGTTACTGTGTCACTTAAATTAATCAGGTGTAGCTGTCCCTAGAAGATGGTATAATAATTCTTATCATTTTTCATTGGAAAGAATTATTTCTGGATAGAAATTAGCATACGTGTGAGGATTCTGACAATAGCAATGTAAGCTTATTTGGGCAAATAAATAAGGAAAGAAGTGGCATGTTCTGACTATCTAGTAACAGAAATTTGAACTACTGAAGTGTATTTATTTATTTAATTTTGTTTTTTGAGCCACACCTGGTGGCTCAGGGTTTACTCCCAGCTCTTCATTCAGAAATCACTCCTGGCAGGCTCAGAGGATCATCTGGGATGCCGGGAATTGAACCCAGGTCTATCCCGGATCAGCTGCATGCAAGGTAAACACCCTACCATTGTGCTATCGCTCCAGCCTCTGAGGTTTATTTTTTTTAAGGGCTGATTGGTAAGTATTTTAAAGTTTGATGAAGACCCAAGGTGTGCTTTTGAAAAAACAACGAATTAAACTGCAGTGAAAACTGAGTCAGACCAAACTAAACCAAAAACCTTGTATATTCTTGTATACATCCTTGCACACTTTAAAGTTAGGAGACCTGGCTTTAGGTGACAGTCTCAAGTTAAAAGTTGAAGCAGGTCAGTGGATGGGAGCTTTGTGTCACATTGATGGAAGGAAGGGAAACAGTGAGTGGTAAAGTGATTATTGGAATTGGAAATGATACACCTGAAACTCAATCATGAATACCTTTTAACTTGATAATTCATGACAATACATTTTTGAAAGCATAATAAAAAATGTGTAAAATTTTAAGACAGGAGGCAAGTATGATTCCCAAACTCACATATTTTAGATGTGATTAAATTTCTATACCAATATTGCCACAAGAGTTTTCCTTTTGTATGATTGTCATTTTTAGAAATATTATTCCTAATAGGAGTTTTTCCTTATATTTCATTAGCTTCTGTTTAAAAGAAATTTGAAAGTCCTTGTGTGTTATACTCTTAAATTACATTCAGAAGAAACTTTCCCTTTCCCCCTTTTCCCCCCAATATTGGCCTCACAATGCTTGTGACATGCATTCCCTTTAACCAAACACATAGACTGTATTCAGAAGCAAATGAGCATTTAAATACGGTAAATTTTATCCGGTTTTGCAGAAATGAACTAGGAGTTCCAATCTGTACATTTTTTTTTAAAAGAACAAATGACCAGAGATGTCAGACCCTTGCCCTGTCCCAGCCTGTTTAGAGCAGCCAATTAAACATGCATTAGCATTGGAATGGTTCTCAAAAGCCTATAGATTGCGCTTGAAATCTTTGTTTAGTCTTTCAGGAACACTGTCACACGGATGATTTATCAAAGAAAGTTGTTTATCTGGCAGTAAAATAAACTCTGGGCCTGTTCAGACTAAGATTTCTCGTGAATTTGTACCAAGGTAAACAGTGGTAACTGGTAGGTTGCGAATTTCGTGTGAAAGCCAGACACATACAATAAATATTTGTTTGAGCTTCAGCTTTGCTGTGGAATCGGTCCCCTCATCACTAACACTGTCACTTCTGTCATGCACATAAGGACCTGGCATTCTTCCTAGCAGTCTAGGGCCAGCTGGGCTATCAGTAGCAAGAGCCCTAGGGACCTGTGTACACATGTCCAGTTGTCAGGCTTTCCTTTAGTGCTGGCACCTTGATCTTCCTGGTTCGGTGAGGCAAGCATCAGGACAGCTTCCCTGGGCATCAAACAGCCTGTGATGAGTCATGAGGGAAGTGAACCAGAAGCGAACAGCTTAAGTTTCTTTGAAAATAGATATTTGCTGAACCAAATTGGCAGCGGGTTGGGTATGTTGAATGATTGGGAGCTGGAGCCAGGGCCTAGTGTTGTGGGTAGAATCACTTTGTGAATTCTTCTGAGCTTAAATTTGAGTGATATTAAGTAGTGATATTAAGATGCTTCCTCATTGTTCTATGATGGCTAGGAATGAGCCATTTGAAATGATGGCAGTTGTGAGCGTTGCAGGAGGAATGTCCAGGTCGTGTTGAAGTGAGAAAGTGAATAGATGAAACAGCCATGCTGATAAGTGGTAAGTGAGAAGGGAGGACTGATGGGAGCTTTATATTGTCCTGCCCTTTGTGATGCCTCCTTACTCCCAGGCTTAGTTAAAGGTGTCTATGGGGTCCATAATCCTGACTCATTTGCTAGTGAGGAGGAGGAGGAACAAGGGCTCAAAGAATAGGGGATGACTCTTGTGTTTGTTAGATGAAGATTTTGGCAGCTATGGACTGGACACACATGCAGAACATCCTTACTCAATGGTATTTCATTGGGAAAAGAGGGTGGCATCAGTCATGCTGGCTGTGCTCAGGACTTTCTCTTAGCTCTGTGCTCAAGAATCACTCCTTGTGATGCTCAAGGCACTGTAATGGTACCAAGCCAACCACAGTCAGCTTGTGCATGACAAGCACCTAATCTTGTATTATCTCTGTGGTCCAGAATAAACCAGTATACTTTTTCTTTTTTTTTGGATGGTGCAGTGAATAGAATTCAGGTCTTATGAATGCAAGGTATATACTTTACCACTGGGTCATGTTCCTGGTTCCCAATTATACTGGTACATGTTTCATTTACTTGGGAGTAGTAACAGTAGGTCCTTTGAAAACAAAATTTTTTTTTTACTTGGGCCACACCAGTGGTGTTCAGTGCTTAATTGAGCTCTACGCACAGGGATGACTCCTGGGACTGAGGGACCATACAAAGTGCTGAATCTTGGGGGCCGGGCGGTGGCGCTGGAGGTAAGGTGCCTGCCTTGCCTGCGCTAGCCTAGGACGGACCTCGGTTCGATCCCCCGGCGTCCCATATGGTCCCCCAAGAAGCCAGGAGCAACTTCTGAGCGCATAGCCAGGAGTAACCCCTGAGCGTCACAGGGTGTGGCCCAAAACCAAAAAAAAAAAAAAAAGTGCTGAATCTTGAAACAGGATCAGTTGTGGGCAAGGCAAGCTCCTTAACACCTTCGCTATATTTTGGACCCTTTCATGGTTGTTTTTGTTTGTTTGTTTGTTTTGGGGCCATACCTGGCAGTACTCAGGGATTACTTCTGGCAGAGTTGGAGGACCATATGAGATGTGGGTTTGCCTTTTGCAAGACCCTACCTGCTGCGCTATCACTCTGGCCCTCATCGTTGTTTCTTAAAGAGTAAATGGTGCTCGTCTTTCATACATATGAGGCCTGGTTGAGCTGAGAGCTTTTAGGGATTGGAGTGCAGGTTAGATATACTTACTGGCTTAAAGATATTTAGGGGACTAAAGGAAAGTTTTCTTTAGGACAATAATGAGGAGAAATAATTTACAAATCCTGGAAGAATGCCTGTGAGTTATAAATAAATATAATACTTTGAATACAGGGAAAAACCTGGAAACATGTTCCCTAAGTGTTCTTCTCATCCAGATAGGATTAGGAGGAGGATTTTCTGGCATTTAGTTTTTTAACTCTTGCACCAGGGCTTTCGTCAGGATACTTCCTTGGAAAAATCTCAGATTTACTTTCTTGTCTTTGTAAACCCTTCTAAAATTAGTTCACATGGCTGTCATACAACAGATGCTTTTAGCTCCTGCAAACAAACATCTTTCTTGATGAGGGAAATCCCTGACTCAATATTTGTGGCAATAGATCTGGAAACAGGGCTCTGGAAAAAAAACTCTTTAAACCCATTGAGATAGGCACATGCAGGGAATGGGGTCACCCAGGTGACTAGGTGAGTATTGATGCTGCCTGCCACAACAGACCTTGCATTTAGGTTTTGTGTCTGTGACTGAAAAGCTTGTGCTCATTCTAGTGTCATGCCTAGGCCCAGGTTCTATCCTTATAAATATGCCTTCTGAGATCTGAGACAAGCCTTGGTGAATCTCTCTGCAATAACTTAGGTGTTACAGAGCTCATTTCTAGTTCTCTGACCTAAAGGGACCTGGGAGCTTCTGGGAATATTCCCACAGAAGATGAGGATTCAACCAAGAGAAAGCAAAGATACTCCAAACTGTAGTGCTTAGAGTGACAAACCAATTCAGACAAATAAATGTGCATAAATAATAGTTTGGCTTTCCCCCCCCCCCCGCCTTTTTTTTTTTTTTTTTTTTACTATTTTAAAAAGTTTAGTCGCCATGAAATAATGCTATTCATGATGGGTTTCAGGTTTACAGTATTTCAGTACCAGTTCCTTTACCAGTGTCCAATTCCTTCCACCACTTCCCTCCAACCCATTTTCTTCCCACCTACCAGTCTGCCTCCAGCATTACTAACTGTTAAAACAGGATTAACTTTGTCTTGTTTAATAGCTTCGCTATTAGCAATGATTAACTCAGTAGCTGGTGTTCAGGACACCTTGGGTTCCAAACTTGGGGACTTAAAAGCTGAACTGAGATGTGAAGAAGATCTGTATGTCCCTCCTTGGATTCCTGCAGCATGAGTTAGTTGTGTATGGAGCAATTGGGGTGACCAGGTGTGTTCTAGTGGTTGCTTTTTCATTGAGACTCTGAGCTGCTTTATGTTAAGGTCTGCATGTAGGTGGGGCACAGTAGATGAGAGGAGGTGCTGGGAAGTAGAAAGAAAGGCTGCTTTGTGAGGCCGAAGCCAGGGTGCAGGTTAATTGGAGAAGATGTGCTTTTTTTTTAAAAATATATATTTTATTTAAACAACTTGATTACATACATGATTGTGCTTAGGTTTCAGCAATGTAAAGACCAGCCATCACCAATGCAACATTCCATCTCCAGTGTCCCAAATCTCCCTCCTTCCCACCCTAACCCCACCTGTACTCTAGACAGGCTTTTTATTTCCCTCATACATTCTCATTGTTAGGATAGTTCACAATGTAGTTATTACTCTAACTAAACTCATCACTCTTAGTGGTGAGCTTCATGAGTTGGGCTGTAACTTCCAGCTCTTTTCTCTTTTGTGTCTGAAAATTATTATTGCAAGAATGTCTTTCATTTTTCTTAAAACCCATAAATGAGTGAGACCATTCTGCGTCTTTCTCTTTCTCTCTCTGACTTACTTCACTCAGCATAATATATTCCATGTACATCCATGTATAGGTAAATTTCCTGACTTCATTTCTCCTGCATAATATTCTATTGTGTATATGTACCACAGTTTCTTTAGCCATTCATCTGTTGAAAGGTATCTTGGCTGTTTCCAGGTCTTGCTATGGTAAATAGTGCTGCAATGAATATAGGTGTAAGGAAGGGATTTTTGTATTGTATTTTTGTGTTCCTAGGGTATATTCCTAGGAGTGGTATAGCTGGATCGTATGGGAGCTCGATTTCCAGTTTTGGGAGGAATCTCCATATTGCTTTCCATAAAGGTTGAACTAGACCGTCTTCATTCTGTATGTCTGGCGCTGACCTGTGTTGTTTCCCCATTGTCACACTTTTATTGTGGGTTTTTCTACGTGTTGTGGTTGTATTCATTGGCTAAATGATATGCGTGGCCCGTAGCTTCGCGCTCCTCTGGCTCCTCCCTCTCTGGGCGTATCAACTCACCTCCAGGGAAAGCTAGCCATGCTCAGATGAAGCCACATATAGGATGAAATCAGGTCAAGAATGCAGCACAGCACAGGAGACAGTCAGAGATAGGTGCTGGCATCTGAGTTCCAGCAGAGTTCAGTGGCTTTCCCCTTTTCGGGCGTATCTGAAGATGTGCTTTTTGATGTGGAGGTGCAAAGGGGCTCAGGCATCCACATAACTCTAATAGCTGCCAGCACCCAGCCTCTTGTCAAACAACAGCTTTATCCAAAACATGTACTCACTCAGAAACAGGTGTCTGATGGGTTTATCTGCCTGTATGAAAGATCATTCAACACTCATGCATTGGTTTAATCCAACAAACCATTTCTGCTGAGTTTGTCATCCTGCTTATACTTTACACTGCATGTGCAAGTTTTGGAATCAATATCTGAAATTTAGTTATGTAGAATAAGAATTGCATGATTATTAAGAAGAAGATCTTGGCAGAGAACATCTTCTTAGGGAAAAAAAACAGAGATTGCTACTTTTTTTCTTTCACTCCCCAGCTTCCTTGAGTCTCAAGTTGATCCTTGGCAAGGAAGGTAAGATCTCATGGTCTAAAAGCTAGCTCTTACTTTGTACATTTAGTTACAAATGGGAGATTTTTTTAGTAGAGTCTATCGGATTCTTTTATGTGTTTAATGACCCACCAAGTGAGAAGCACTTTGTGAAGCCTTTGTAAGAGCATCTTCCTTTATCATGCTTTAGATAGAAGCTGATGAGTATTGAAGTATTGAAGGTGGGAGGCGATGTTTTTGTGGATGGACTCAAGGGAGGACCAGTGTTAGGTATCAAAACTGTGTCATGGATTAGATAGTCTGAAGAAGTGAGGAGTCACAGGTATGTCTGACAAGCTTTTATTCCATCTGTGCTTGCTCAACTCAGGATTATTGGATAGAGAAATAAACGTAGCACAAAGCCAGGAGGATAGTTCATGTCCTGCATCCTGTGATTATGCATGGTTGCAGTTTTATAACAGGTGGTTGGTTATGATCATTCTCAGCTGGAAGTTAGGTCTGGTCAGAAGCTATTGAGTAGCAGAACTTGGACCAATTGTCTATAGCTAGACACCTCACTGTTCCCAGGGCTAGCCTGAGATTAAAATTCCAAGTTTGTCCTGTGCCTCCAAAGATATTTCTGTTCCATCTCTCAGGCCAGACATGCAATACTCTTTTATGAGGCTCTATTTTATGCAGTGAGAAGTGTATTGACGATCTTGACTGAGTTATTGTTAGAGTGTTAGTCCATTCCAAGTGATCTAAGTTGAAGATTTATTATGTGTAATCAGCCCTGACTGTGCATTCATACCAGAGTGACCATGTGGATTGAATGATATGTGGGTCCAGCTTTCAGAGGTCTCACTATCTAGATTATAGAGAGATAAAGTAGAGAAAATAGATAAATTTAGTGTCATAACACCATATGCTGAAATGGGGGACAACGGGGGTCATGGGATATAGGCAAAGGCCAAGTTCTTTCGAGGAGGGATCAGGGAGGACTCCAGAGAGAAGATGCCTTGTGCTGGAATTCGTTGGGAGTTTAAGCAGAATGAAAAAAGGAAGTCTATTCTAATGAGAAATTAAGATCTGAAAGCAGGGCATTTATTATCTATGAAATGGGAACATTAGTTAGGTCATAATGTATATAGGAATGGTGGTGAGAAATGAGATCAACAAAATAGACTGCCATCTAAATAATGTAGAATTGTTCTTGTGAACAATGATGAGTGAGTGAGAATCAGGAGCCTAGAAAGGGGGATTGAAGAGAGAGAGAGAGAGAGAGAGAGAGAGAGAGAGAGAGAGAGAGAGAGAGAGAGAGAGAGAGAGAGAGAGAGAGAGAGAGAGAGAGGTAAGTGTAATAAAAGAGAAGGTACTTTCTTATTCATAGTATACAAGTACTGCGGATAGAACTTTAGGCATCAGAATGAGAAGTTTGGAGAGAACAGTTTGTGGGTGAGGATGAATGTGGAGAGGGCAGAGGGAGCTCTTAAATCATTTCCCTTTAGAGAGGGCTCCGGGCAGCGCTGGCATGTCTGGGCCAGCACTGGGCCACTAGAAAACACCCTGAAGCAGCCTGCCTGATGAGGCCCGCATGTTGCTCTGGCAGCCAGGAAAGGGGCTATTTGCTACAGTCAGCTCCACCCCTGCCCTGGAAACCTTTGTTCTGGAGTATAGAACAAGAGCCAGAGCCTGTAATCCATTCATACTTGGGTCACTAGAGAGCTGGTCATTACCAAGAGCAATTGTTATTAGGAGCTGTTATAAACTGCCCTGCTTTCTTTCCAGACCTTGTTATGGCACAGTTGGGTAGCAAATGCATTGCTTCAAGAGCCAGTCCAGAATCATTAGAAAGGCAATGGCCTTTCTAATCCAGGCCCAAGGGACTGGATCAGTTCAGGTACTTTTTGCCATTCTGAAGGTGGAAGTAGCTAAAGGGGAAGTAGCTGCAATAAGAGAAAGACAAAGAGGCCTCCTTTGGTGAGTACATGGGTGGCTATGCATCGGTGTGTAAAGATAGTCTGAGCTCCGAACAGTGTGCAAGGGCCTGTCTGCATGTGCACAGTAGACATCTATCTACCACACCTGCCTGCTGAGCATGGCTGTGCCATCAGTTGCTGGCATACCCTTTCTCTCACAGCCACACAGTTTCTCCAAATGCTTAGTCTCTGCTTGCTTGAGACTTCCTCTAGAACTTCAGAGAAGAAATAGCCTACAGGTCCTAGGCCCTGCTCTTCAGCAGAGTGCCTGCCTTGTTGGTATAAGACTTGAGCCCACATGCAGAATGCTATGCCGGAGACACTTGGTGCCGAAACTGTATGTCACTTTGAGCACACAACAACCAAGTGTATGCTAGTACCAGAAATCAGTGTGCTCAATATCCAGTCATGTCAACAAAAAGGGAAAGTAGGAAGGAAAGGAAATAGGTAGTTAATTTGACATGATTTAGGAAGGCTTTAGAGAAGTAAATAAGGGATTTCCTTGCAGCATGCCTTTAGGCATATTCAGAACTATCTCAGTAAATTTGGGAGATATTCTAATCCTGTTTTTGTTTGTTCTGTTTTACTTAATATTCCAAATACCAACTTGACCTATTTTATTTAGGGTTTAGAGAATGATCCAGCAAGGCCATTTTGAACATTTGGTTCTTTGGGCAGGAGTCACTCCTTGAGCATATTCTAGTAATTAGCCCGGCCTGCTATAATCCCCAGCATTTAAAAACTATGCATAACCTTTAGTCCTTCAGGCCTGCGTGGCAGACCTGGTTCTGCCACTTACTGTGTCAGCTCAGTTGTTTTTATTAATCTCATTAATTTTATTAACTTTTTAAAAATCACTCCATGACTTGGCTTACTCACAAACCAAAAGTTTTTTTGCAAGGCGAGATGTATTGTGATAGAAAACACAAAGTCTGGAGTCCTAGGATCTAGTTCTAGTGCTATCACTGAGTGACTTTGTTAGTCAATTAAGTCTTTGAGCCTGATGCCTTAAGCAAATTGTAGGAATCCCTGCAGGTCATCACTAAGGTTCCTTCTAGGTCTAAAATAGTGATTTTTTTTTTAATGTAACAATTCTGTGTCTTAGTTTCTTAATGAAATGTCTGCTTTGCAGGCATGTTTATAGGGAACATTGACTTTTTTTTTTTTTTTTTTTTTTTTTTTTTTTTTGGTTTTTGGGCCACACCCGGTAACGCTCAGGGGTTACTCCTGGCTATGCGCTCAGAAGTCGCTCCTGGCTTGGGGGACCATATGGGACACCGGGGGATCGAACCTCGGTCCGTCCAAGGCTAGCGCAGGCAAGGCAGGCACCTTACCTCTTGCGCCACCTCCCGGCCCCGGAACATTGACTTTTTATTTGCCACACCTGACAGTGTTCAGGGGTTACTCCTGGCTTTGTGCTCATAAATTACCCCTGACAGGCTCAGGAGACCATAAGGAATGCTGGGGATTGAACCCCGGTTGGCACACACAAGGCAAATGCCCTACCCATTGTGCTATTGCTCTGGTCCCAGAACACTGACTTTGTCTTAGCACACATTGGAGGAGAAGTCTGTGTTTGAAGGTAGGCAGAGAATCTTGGTTTGAAGAATCTGGAGTGGAGTGGAATTGTAGAGCTCCCTCAAAAATTGCATAGTAAATGGGAATTCTCTGGACTAGCGTGGCTCTGGGTGTCCTGACCTCCATCCCTCTTGCAGAGCTAGTCATTCTTAAGATATTTTAAGGTGTTCCCTTGGGGTTCTTACTCTTTTCTGTGCTTACTCAGAGACCTGGAGTCAAAAGCCACAAGAAGGGGCTGGAGTGATAGCACAATAGGTATGGCATTTGCCTTACATGTGGCTATCTTGGGTTTGATCCCTGGCATCCTGAGCTGCCACGAGTGATTTCTGGCACAGAGTCAGGAGTAGCCCCTGAGCGCCATTGTGTATGGCCCTCAAACTAAAAACAAACAAACAAAAAATACCCTAAAACCACAAGAAGTATTAACCTGCACATGGGAAAGTTTGAGAAGAAAGTAGCAAAGTACTTCTAGGAAGACATTTTAAAATGCTTCTAGTATTTTCTAAACTGCAGCACTTAAGTTTTAATTCCAGCCCCACATTTACCAGTCACACATAGCTTTGATTAAGTCTAGTTCACTGACCTCAGTCAATGCACTTCTCACCAGACAAGTAGCATTAATTATGCACACTGCATAGAATTGCACCAGACTTCATTGAGTCTACAAAACCCCATAAGACTGTATCAAGATGTCTTTCCTGGAGGTGACAAAGTGACAGAGTACAAAGTTTACTGTTAATTCCTTATGTGGTGACCATTTTACTGCTCTAATTGGCATACCCAGGAAGGGTTCTCTCCTCCACTCTCTCTGTCACTGTCTTAGCAATTTTCCCCTATAATACTTATAACATAAGCTTCATTCTTGACTTTAAAAAGACAAAAATAAAGGAGTGAAGTTTACTGAGATAGCAAGTATCTTCCAGTTCTATGAACTGAAGAATTTGAGCTGTGTTTAAAGGACATTTGGAAATCCATCCTGGCATCTAGAAACCAGTGACCTCAGTGACCTGGTGCAGATTCAGCCTCTCTCTGGAAGCTTAAGTTCTTCAGCATTAAGTGAGTGAGGGGCTATGTCTACTCTTCCTCTGTACTTGGTTATATGTCCTTTTGGCCTATAGTGGCCAATGGTTGATGTATTGTGTTAGCTATAATTTGACAGAGAGTTATTGCTCCTCATTATCCAGGGGTTATACTTGCTGTCTCCCTTTTGAAAGAAGAATGACAGCTTCTTTTCCCTGGCCTCCTTCAAATACACGATTGCGACCCCCGGAGGGGGACCCCCGACCTGCGGGAGTGGTTGGTTAAGGGTTGCTAGTTATTCGCAGGTTTCCCGAGCAGATCCGGTCTTATGCTGTAATAGAACTGTGAGAGGTTAATAGAAACAGGCTTAAGACAACTGATGCTGTTCAAAAGCGAAATTTATTGGGATACACACTGTTTATATAGAAAATGCATAAAGGGAGGCGTGCTCAGCCTGTCAATCAGGCCTGAGGCAAAGGTAATATCCAAATAAGGCATAGGGCTAGCAATACCTGTTACAAATTTCTATTGCTTTATCTTAACTACATATTTTCTATGTATCATAATAGCATAAAATGGGGAGGGGGGAAAACTAGCAGTAACTAGGTCAAGCTTTTCACCACAAAATGTTTCAACCTGCATGTAAACTGAGGGCCCACCAAGGTGTTAAAGAGGGCATACCAAGGTGTTAAAATTCAACAGGACGTGTCTTTAAAGCTAATTGGTTCTGGCTATAGTTGCCAGGGTCTTAGATGTTATCTCACTTCTCCAAGCTATCTGGTTGAAAACTTCTAAGTTTTTTCAAGTTTTTGTGGTGAGCTATTTCCTTTGAGCTCTGGCTTATGCTAAACCACATAAAGACAGGAGAGAAAAATGTCTCAGAAACTTCAATTTGCTCTAGATCCATGCAGCTTCCCACAGTTTCCCCCTTCTCTGTATAGGAAAAGCAAAAGAAAGTTAGTGGGTGGAATGCCTGTCTTAGGTTACTTGATGTGCTTCCAATTCTGGGCATGGCATAGACAGTATCTAATTATTCTGGCCAGAGAAGTTTTGCAGGTGAGTAGCCATGCTGCCTCCAGAGATTGGCATTAAGCTATTCCCGTTTTAAGCATTTCCACAGCCGGGAGCATAGAGAGCGTGGGCGTTTAGCCATTGCTTCAAACTCCAAAAAACTCAAAGGTTGGAGCGGTGGTTGCTCCTGATGATTTTCAGGGTTATACTGGGAAAGAAACTGATATTGGATACTTACAGAGCGTTTTGAAGCTTCCTCAACTGAGCTTTTAACAAAGTTAATTATGCGCCTAAATGCCCAGGGGCCAAAGGAAATCACCAAAATAAAGCCAATAAAAGGCCCTAAAAGTGAGGGCAATAAGGTAGATAGCCACGGAGAAGTGGAGAACCAGTTTTGATACCAAGACTCATCTTTTTCTCTTTTCTTTTGTCTATTTTCTAAACTTTCTTCTACTCTTTTAATGCTATCTTTTACAAGTCCTAACTTGTCTTTAAAAAAGCAACATTCTTCCTTTAAGGCGGCACAAACCCCTCCCTCTCTTAAAAGAGCAAGATCTAAACCACGACGGTTTTGAAGAACAACTTTTGCTAGGGAACTGACTGTCTCTTTAAGATGTTTAAGTCCTTGTTTGAGCTCCCGGATGTCAGCATCTACAGCACGAGACAGTTGGTTAAAATTATGCTGGGAGCTAACAAGAGAATATATGCCTGTTCCTGCACTTGCAGCACCTAGGCCAAGCAACACTGCAATAGTGACAGCTGTAATGGGTTCCCTTTTGTGCCTAAGAAGAGAACTGGTAGAAGAAAAGAGCAAATCTTCTTTGGGCCTTATGGAAAGGCGGGGCATAAGGAGGATCAAGACACAATAATCTTTGTGAGATAAAAACAGGTTAGTGGCAATAATGGGAGTTAAACCTGTAGCACAAGCAAAATATGTGGTATTTGGGGAAATAACATATTGGGTACGATTTGAAACAACATAGGTTTGATTACAAGTATCAAGTAGCTGAACTGGAGGGAGCATATTAGGGCTTAAAAGGCAGAGTCCAATGCCAACAATTTGGCCAAGAGTTATACTTTGGTTAGGGTCCAGATCCCAAAAGGCATAGCGTTCAGAGTTAGTGGGGATAGGGTTACCAAAAACTGCAACACCTTCATAAAAGGGAGGTTGGGGAGAATAGCAAATCCAGCATTGTTCATAAGCAGGATTAGATAAGGCGGCAGCAGTTGCATTTACCATATTGAAGATGAGCTGTGAAGAAGGGATGGGGCCAGACGGAATGGTTGGCTGAAACATGGGAGAGTCACGCTGGTTGGAGGGCTGATTAGAAGATTTTGAGGCTTGTTTTGACTTGTATGCTTTTGCTTTCTTTGGGCGGTTGGCTTTTGAAGCATCTGCAGCTGGAGCAGGGTTGTTGTGTGAAAGCAAAAGAGAATTAGGTCCTATAGCAAGAGGTACAAGGTGGGGAGGTTCCTTTAAAAGTTTGATGGAGAAAAAGAGTTCAGGGTAACCATACGTGTATAAGCGAAGTCCCCAAGTAACTGGGTTGGTCCAGGAGGATTGTTGTCCAGCAGAGGTAAAGGAAATGATGAGTGGGTTACACCAGCGATAGCAGTCGGGAGGTGATGGACGGGGACCACGCTTGATTGTAATGTAGTCCCAGGAGGAGGTTGGTTTCCAGTAGACATCTCCAGCAGTTTCACAGCCCCAAGAGGGACAGAAAAACTCTGACTTAGAATCACACCGGCGGCTGAGGACTCGATTTGGGTGCGAGCTTGGGCAAATGTAGATGGGATGGTCGCCTAACTCTGTGCGGCCAGAAGGGTTGTGGCAGCCTGCATAGCGGCCTCTACGTCGGCTCATGGTTCTGGTGTTAACTGGTTTTGGCTGTGGTGCAAAATGATTGGGTGTGCCCCAGCCTGGTATTCCCAAGGCAAGAACGCAGAAATCAACATGCAAATCAGGCCAGGGGATGGTGGGAGCAAGTTTGGAGGTGGCGTTGGCAATATCACCAGCTTGATTAATAATGAGCCATGTGTAATTAAAAATTTGATAAGGGGAGCCATGAAGAAATGCAGGCAGGGCACAAAAATTAAAAATCAAAAGGGGAAGGAAAAATGGTGTTCGCCAGGACATCATCGTCTTGCAAGGCAGAGGTTGTCAATTCAGGATTGGGCAATGTGGATCGGTTAGCAGCTTCTGTGGAAAAAGCAGAAAGATCCTCAGGGGCGCTTTCCCTGGGTGGGTTATATAGCTTAACCAGTTTTTCTGGAAGCCAGCGCGTTTCATTGTTGTTTGTATTGTGCACGCAGGCATGTTCTTTACCCCATATAAGAACAGGGTGAGGACCTAGCCATCGGCCAGTATAAACATCTTTCCAAAGAACTTGTTGAAAGTTTGTTTGTGTGGAGGGGTGCCATAACCGATCAGCTGCGGATCGGCCTGCAGCATCTAAGGAAAGAAAATTGAGCACAAAAAGTGCATGGTTTAAAAGGAGGCGATGTTTGCCTCTGCGAGCATACAAGGTTTCACTTTCAGATGACAATTTAAAGAGCATATTTTTAAGGGTTAAATGAGCACGCTCAATTATACCTTGGCCCTGGGGATTTAGAGGAATCCCAGTGATGTGAGTGATGCCAAGTTTTGCACAAAAATCTTTAAATTTGGTACTGCTATAGCCTGGACCATTATCTGTTTTGATAGATGATGGTGTAGGCAGGATGGTGAGACAGGACAAAAGGATCAGCATCTCGACATAATGAAATCATATCATGCAGGGACTTCCCCCTAAGGTTGCCACGAAGGATGCTTTTGCAAGCAGGGTTTGCATTTTCAAAGGCAAGTTGTTTTACTAGGGCATTATCAGTGTCTGTGGCAGATACTTCCAAAATTCTTTCTACTGCTTCTAGGAGCCGAGAAATAAAACTATGATAGGGCTCATCTGATTCTTGAGTAATTTTTGCCAGTGGAGCCGTGGAGGCACCGGCACGGGGCAGGGACTTCCATGCCTGAAGGGCAGCTAAGGCTGTGCTAGTTAAAGTAGAACGGGGAAGATCTCGTTGTTGAGCTAAAAGGTTATAGGGAGCAGAGCCAGATATTCTTGCATAAAAATCTTGATCACTGCCTGCAATTTCTTTGCAGCGATTAGTAAATTCTACTTCCCAAAGGAGGTATAATTCTTGTTTAAGGGCAGTTTTAACAATTTCTTTCCATTCAAATGGCAGGACAAGACCTCCACCACCCATAGCCTCTAAGCAAGAAAGGGTATAGGGGGCAGACGTGCCGTAGGTGTTTACAGCTTTAAATAGTTCATGCAAATCCTTTTTATTAAGGGCTTTATATTGTCTAAGCTGGTTTAAGAGATGAGTTTCATTTTCTTCAATTGAGGAACTGTTAGGGGCAGGTGCAGCTGCAGCTTCAGCAGCAGCAGGCTCTTCCTCAATAGCATCGGGGTCAGGGTTTTGTTTAGCTTGTTGCCTGGTTCGGGGGCGGGGGAGCTTACTAGGTTGAGGAGTGGGAGCTGGACGAGGGGGCTCCTCTTCTTCCCCTCTCCCATCCAGAACGGGAAATTGCAGAGCAAGGTTATTTTTAGTTAGAAGCTTAGAGAGGCGCTGTTCAAGGGTTATAATTTCTTTTAAATCTTGCAGGGGGTTATCTTTATGGAAAAGTTTTGAGTTTGGAAAGGGTGGATGAAGAGATTGAGGGGGGTCTGGCATAGAGGAATTGTAGGGAGGTGGCTCAGAGAGAGGAGGGTAAGTAGCATGCTGATAAGTAGCAGCTGCATCTTCTAGATTTTGTGCATCAGCAGGGTCTAGAGGCTCTTCAGGAGGGGCAGTAGCCACTGCACGAGAGGATGGGTAAATACTTGAAGTAAGGGACCGGACTTCTGACCGGATTTTGTTCATTTTATCAGACAAAGATGGGGTTGACTCGGAGGATTTGTCAGGGTTGCTAACAGACAGATTGACAAAAGAACTGGACCTCGAGCAAGCCTGAGAA